>NW_024609835.1:168212243-168490550 GCF_016920785.2 Ixodes scapularis
GCTCGCGCTGCAGAACCCACCCCGCCCCTGCCCGTTTCGATCTGGAAGAGCATCGTACCGGCGTGCGGTCGTGCATCACTACTGCGTGGCACACGTTGAAGACCCCAGGTTTTCGGTTGTACCGCACTGGCTAAATTGCTCATCTACAGCTGAGACACCAGACGCCCACTAAGGCAGACTAACTTCCGGCTGAATAAACATACACACAACAATTTGCAATTAGACGCATAATAACAAAGAACACAGTGTGCCGCCTCTTTTCTTTGGATGCCTTTTTTTCCAAACCAGCGCAAGCTCGTGCGTTCTCTCTTTTGAGACGGTTAGAACGGTCGCGTATAAAACCCGCGTTTCTCCTACCCGCCCGCTTCCTCCTCTCATTATGTGTATTTGGTTATAACTAAATAAGCTATAATAATGGTGTATTATTCATATTTACTTTCAGTTTCAGTCAGGGAAAAGGAGTTTCGTGGCAACTAGAGCCAATAAATGAGCTGCGCTTAGAGTATCGGCACCCTCTTCCCCGACAGTGTTGTGAACGCTGCCATTTTGGTGCTTGTGCAGAGCAGGCGCAACTGCCGATCGTCATGATTCAAAAGTGCGACATCGTCAGCATTAGATTCGGTGTTAGGAAGCTCATGTAATGTTGCTTTGCTTTGTCGAAAACTTAAAGTGGGGGACGGAAAAGCGTTTCTTGTCATTTCAGATAAAGCTTCAAATAACTGGCAACCATAATTTTAAGCCATACTAAGGCCAAGCGTGGCTACTCTTACTTACCGCCTACCGGGCGGTAAGTAAGAGCTTACCGCCTACCGGGCGACTGGGGGGTTACCGCGACCGTCACTGCAGAACTGCGCATGCGCCAATTATGCCACGCTACTTGGTTTACCGCGTTTACCGTCAATGGCGACTGCCGGGCATCGGCTCCGACGGCCGGCGTAGACTAATCACTTACTGTTTTGGAATGGCGGGGGAGGCGTCTAGAAACAATCGTCGCACCACATAACATGGGAAAGGGCAAGTGAAGCGGCTCTGGTTGGCCTATAAAGGCTTTCGCCTACCCGAGGTCCATAGCAAAAATCCGGGCTTCCATGGCCGCCGGACAGGCCGGTTGAATAGATGGATGGTAACTGCTATGCCCCTTGTTTCGGGCGGCAACCTGAGCCACCTAGCCGACATCAGAGACTGGTGCTGATGGCAATGGAGCTGCGAATGCAAACAAGCAGCGTACAAGATGATGCTGTTTGCTTGCATTCGTGGGAGAACGGTGGGCGAGTGGGCTAACGCACCACAGCTCGGAGCACGTGTAGCGAAAGCTCGCGCTGCAGAACTCAGAGCACTGGGTTCAAATCCCCGTCCCTGCCCGGTTCGATCTGGACGAGCATCGTACCGGCTGCGTTCGTATAACCATGACTGGTGGTGCACGTTAAAGACTCCAGGTTTTCGGTCGTACCGCACTGGCCACACTGCCCATCTACAGCGAAGAAACAGTATCGCCAAATTCAGGCAGACTAACCTCGCGCTGTGTAAATATTCACACAACGACCAATTTCACTTTTTCTTTTGGCTTGCATTCGTTCCAATAAGCTTTCTATTCATTTGCGCGCTCCAATAAATTACCAGTTGCCACAAATCTCTTCAAGTAACCGCATGTTTTTTGTTTTGTTTTTTTATTACAGGGAACAAACAAATATATGAAAGAAAAGTAGAGGATCCAACATTACATTGCAATTTCTTAGCAAGCTAGCCAAGACTAGACTGCAGCGTCTTAGCGATCATGGCAATGGCGCGTAGTGAGAAGGTAGTATGTGGCCCTGCGCCTGTTTTGAGAATGCGTTTCAGCGCGTCCGATGATATATGTCTTTTGCAAGAGGCCGTCAATGCAGCACCATTTTCCAACCGGGCGAAGTGGTGCGAGGTAGCCGCGAACATAAGTTCGGCCACCGGCAAAGATTTCACGCCGCGCGGCGTGATGGAACGACTAGACCTCCTGCTGACCTATTTCCTTCGGGAGGAAAGGCACAATCTCCGAAAGTAAGTCGATCCTCGAGGTGCTACGTAATAGAGTATTATCACTTGCTAATAAGTGTTGGCGCTCTTGACTCAGGTCCGGCACAGAGGAACAATACTTTGAGAAAGAGAGACTCCTGCAAGATGTCGCAGAGCTTGCGCGGGAGCTGGGATACAAGCCCAAAACGGTCCTCAGGAAAAGGACCTTGTGCGCTCCAAGGAAAGTCTCGGCGCAACCACGTGCTCCGGCGCGAGACTCCGCTAAGGCGGCGAGAGACGTCGCCGCTCTGGAAGGGTTCAATGCCGCGACCCCAAATGACGCCGCTGAAGGTGGGGAAGTTATCTGACAAGTGGGCACGTGGTCCATGGTTTACTTCTGTCTACTTTATGAAGTACATTCCGCCAATTTATATACTCCTCAAATAAGATTTGAGTAAAACCCTAAATCATTATTGGCATTTCTATCCTTGCGTGTTTTAAACGAGGTATACAGCAGGGGTGATTGCTAGAAGCTAAATGTACAGCTAATAGGCTCAGCTGTCCACAACATTTTTTTTCCTTATCGGTATTGCGGTGTCCAAGCCACCCCCATCTACATAAAGATTACGTCACGATGCGCAGCTGTATCATTGGTTTTGCTAGAGCTACTTTTTTTTCACTTGAGTTATTACGAGTCTTTTGTTGTCTCCCTACAGAGATGTTAAAGAAATATAATAGACCTGGTAATCACATCGATCTCATTAGTTACTGCGCCAAGGGCGATATGTTGTCCCATGTGCATTAATCATGTTTCTAAACCCAGGCGAGAACAGTTCGGGACTTGGTGCGACAGTATCTGCAGCAGACTTGCTGGAGCAGATATACAATGTGGCAGAACACCAGGATGCTGTAGAGGAGCCAGCAAATTTGAGCCAAAGCATGTCCAGCTCTCAATCCTCTCTCGACGAGCAAAGACCCAGCACACCTCATTTTGCCCCACCAAGAGGTTAGTAAGAATCACGCTTTATTGGCTGCGTGAGGAAATCCTCTGTACTAGATTCAAATCGTTCCAATATAGCGATCTTTGAAGGAACCATAAAGCAATTTTCAAATTTGTTCGGAATGGTTGCACAAAGAAAATCTGACTAATATTTCTGTGCCACGTTCAGAAAAAGTCCTTCATTCAAAAAAATGTTTATTGTGAACTTATTGAAATCCTGCTTTCGGGAAAGCACTTTGGGGCTGATGATGAAACGAAACAGTCTTTACATCTCAATCGAGACACGGGACAGCATGCCTTTCGACTTGTAAAACACAAAAGATTTTATTCCTGTTAAGTTTCGAGTTGCCGGGCCGCCGGAAGGGAAGAGAGGGACAGCAGGAAAGGGCAGTGTTGTGGGAAGGAGCTGGCCTCCACACACGGTCGAAGTTTTTAGGCCACTGTCTGTGTCGTTGACGTCGCCAACTCAGACGCTAGGAAAGCCGCTTTTCTCACCGACAACACAGGCGAAGGCGACGAAATCTTCTTACGTGCCTCCTTCAATGCTGTACGCTTCGATATTTTCCTGCGCATAACAATGCGCTTTGCTGGCTCCTCATCCAGAAACTGTGCAAATGTTCCCATTGCATCAGGCTGCTGCATCTCCTGTGTACTGTCTGGTTTCTTTCTTTATTGCACTTTATTATGGAGAGGCAGGTGTTAACTTCTCCTATTATAATATTCTATGCGAGGGTTATAAGTAAAAAGGTAATTGATATATTGTGTTAAATATTGGAAACAACTCAATTTTTCAATTTCCTCATATCTCCGGCAACATTTATAATGGATTACCGTTGCTACATTCCGTATTAAAATTTTTTCTTGTTTATAATGGCAATGAACCATGTGAGCAATGCCCCTAAGTATCTGTATGCATGGTATCTGGTAGCAGTTCACCTCTAGCTACTTAGAGAAGCCTTTCAACAGAATGTAGTGTGGTCTTTATAATTGTTTCTTGTTTTCTGCAGGAATGCAGAGACAAAATGCGGCCACACTAAGCTACTTACGCCTTCGTGGGAAGCGAGAATTGGACATCGAGAACAGGCGGCTCGCACTTGAGGAAAAAAGGCTTGCATTTGAAATGCAGAAACATGAAGACGAAATGCGTGAAAAGGAATGCAAAAGACTAGCCAAGGAAGAGGAGAAAAAAACGGCTGCGGCGCTCCAGGATGGCCAGCTCAAGCTCATTCAAACATTAATAGGAAAGCTGGATAAACAATAAAGCAACTAGAAAACCGTACTTATCTTTATCGCAAGGGAGACAAAGTGTCCGGTAATTACATCGACTCAGCCTTTTATTGAAACAATCTATACTACATATCGAAACAGAATGGCCAAAACCAGCAGGGGCGGATCAGGGTTTCTTTCCAAGAGGGGGTCAGGCCAGGGGGCGGAGGGAGAGAGCATGCTTACACACGGCCGAATATATGGCCCTAACTAAGACGTACGTGCTATCTCATTATGCCATTGTCCAATGTAATTGCAGGAGTGAAGATTGTGTTCGACTGCATTCAGCAAATCTCATTAAGAGTGACTTCCGGCTGCAAATTCAAAATTCTAGAGAGGGCAGGACATCCTGACTCCCCCGTGTGTCCGCCTTCTAGAGCCAGTAACAAAGCAATAAAACGGTAGAGGTGCTGAAGAGTTTGCGACAGTTAATCATGGCGACAGTTCCCCAAGATGGAAATATTTTTGAAGGATGCAGAAAAGAGGACATAATAGCTCTGCACCTTCTGATGACGTTATTCTGTCCTTTCTGAATCCTTACAATATATATTGCAGTCTAGGGAACACTGATTGATTCATTATTTTATTAATTATCACCCTTAAATGTCCACGGGGTGCTTTACATAGGGGGAGGGGGCAAAACTCGCATGTAAATTGAAACAGAAACACACAAACTAGGATAGCAAACACAAAAAAAAAATTAGAACAAATTCAGAAAATTAAAGCAGCTCAAAGAGAACTTTCGATTTACATACGTAGAAACACAGCGTTACATGCCGCGCAAAATGGAAACAGCGGACCTGAAGTAGAATTGAAACTAGAAAGAAAGGAACACTTGGTGTCCTATGCTATACATTTACATGCAAGTGCATCTATATACGCCAAACATAACATGAAGTTTACGAATCAAGGGAAAGGGGCACAAGGTAAACATCAAGGGCGGGTGCCTCGACCTCAAAGAAATTAGACACTTGACTGCCGTATAGGCATGTGTGACAATTTGACAGTAGGGTGGCAACCTTATACATGCGCCCAAGTCTTTGACGCGACATTTTGTGGTTCTTGTGGAAATCCACAAAAGCAAAATCTGCGGCCACCTTCCCAAACCCCCACTCGACCGCCTGGCGGACTGTACTCATCCTCTTGTTAAAGAGAGCTTCGTGCGGCAGCAGGCGGGAGCCTCCAAATGGCTTGAGAAGGAGAGGCCGCAGTGGGTACGCTGGGTCCCCGTAGATGACGTATCTTTCACCGTGGTTGATGGCTTGCAAGTTGTCATAAAGGGCGGTGTCTTTGAGGATACCTGAAATTGGTTATTTGCATACTTTTATTGGCACTGAACATCCAAGACCAAGGCCTCTCTTACATTTAGGAGCGACCTTAGGAGCTTCTTAAAAAAATGGAAAGTGAAACTCGTATTCTCTGATATCCCGTGGAATTGTTCTACTTCATCATTTGAGCTGTGTGAAACCATTCTTTTGTCATATACTGCTTTAGTTTCTTTAGGAATGGAGGACTACACCCATTCTCAAATTTGTGTTCGTTGAATGGAAAACTGTACACTGCGGGACAGGGCCTGCGCTGTATTGCGACTCCCACCAAATAAATATGGTACAGCGATGAACTCCATCGGCCTGGTTCCTTGGATACAACGCTTATATCGTGTTCAAAGTAGGTTTCAGCCCTTCATGCCATGTAGCTGGATGCTTATGAGTAATACTGTGGACAATGCTTGCTATTTAGATATTTGTCTACTACTGCGCGAACGAACGAACAATGCTAAGGTAACCTAGAACTAGCTGCGCACACTCGCATAGGGTCGGTTGTTATTGTAACCTCGTGCAAAAAAAATGTGCATGGAAAGCATCAACGAAAATCTGAGCACAAAGAAGACACTTGCCTGCGTCATGTCGTCGCCCATTAAAAGGGCCATCTAATTGGCAGATGATGCCGTTGGCAGACATCAGTGCTTGATAGTTCTGCATGTGGTGCCGCTTGTGTCCGGAGAAATGCTCCTGTTGCCCCACCGACGGCCGGCAGATATGTCGGGCAGTGCCGTCGATGAAGCCCCAGCAGTTCTTTAACGGCGCACCTCTCGCATGCACCGCCTGCAAAACATCGCCCGGAAATTAAGGTTGACAGATGCACAGCGCAAACACCTGCAAAAGGCCGGCGTATTCTCACCTCGGAGAGCTTCTTGAGGCAGGGCACGTCAAGCCACTTGTGGTTCGTCAGGTCTGATAGCAGATGTCCAAACTGGTATTCTATATGCGCCATGACAGTGCTTACTACGCTCGAAATGACCGAGCTGTGCCGACCGAACGTTCTTTCTAAATCGCAAAGGCGATTGGGGTACGCCAGCCTTCGCAGGGTCATGCACAGCGCCTCGTACCCCGGAACCCTCACTCGCTGGGCGCTTTTCACCTCGGCTGGAATTTTTAGAGCTGCCACCAGATCTTCTAAATCCATTTTTTCAAATCTAAAGCTCCTTTTGAACGTCCACTCGTCCATGTTCGGAACATCTACAAATCCGTGCTGCCCAATGTTGCGTCTGGGGACAGGCTCTGATTCAACAAAATATATCGCTTCAATCTCCGGCCACGTTAGCTCATTTAACAGTAAATTGTCGCCCAACACGCTGTAGCGCTCCATCACACCCGTGGAAGGAGCCGATGATCCGAACCGAGGCTGCCGCAGGTTACCTTCGACAGCACCACGTTGCACCACGGGCAAGGTGAGCACACGAGACGGCGTCGGCTAGCCCTCGACGGATGCGTTTGGCTTGAGGCGCGACCAGTATCCAACAGCTTAGCTGACAAATTAAGTTACTTGGTCGTATACCAAGGAAGTACCACTATAACTACTCGTAATGAGGAAAATATTTTTTAAAAGTGGCTTTTTATGCGGCATTTGTCCAAATAAATGTACCGCTTTAAAAACGAACCACGCCGGTATTCACTATCATCATCATGACTTTTTCCAGCCGTTGGAGAAAGAAGAAACTTCCATAGGCGCGGTTAGGCGCGGTTACGGTATGCTAAAACGTTCTTTACCCGCTACGCTCTCGGTCCGGTACCGGCTCGATGGTCGCGGTCGCGGTAACCCCGGCTGTCGCCCGGTACGCGGTAAGCTAAAACTCTCTATTAGAGAGTTTTAGAGTATTCATGCTCTTGTTCAAGAGGCTTGTAATACCTAGGGTGCCTCAATGTCCTTCTGTTTAGGGTGATGCCACCCTCTGTAGTACCCGATGCCGACAGCACGCGCTCACGGGGAAAATACAAAGAAATCGACGAAAACAAAATGTCGCCATAGCACAATCAGCGCCACGAGCGCGTGCAGGGACACGCTCTTTCATGCGCTTCTGAACAAAAAATAAAAATACAAGAGGGGGACAAAATGGCAAGATGTCGTGCTCCACCCTAAGCAAAGGGCACATGAAGTGCTCCACCCAGTAATACCTGGAGGGGCCATATCGTAAGCCCCGTGGATGCCACCAGCCACTACCTTTTGACACCTGCCGCTTCTTCATTGTTCCCGCTTGTGCCAGTAAATTAGCTACGGTTCAGAGTAACGACACTTGGCCATATTGTGGCTTAAAATCATGGTTGCCAGTTATATGAAGCTTTATCTAAAATCACAGGAAACGCTTTTCCCTCCCTCACAAATGTTTAAACAACCCGCGACAGATCATTGCAATATTGCATCAGCTTCCTAGCACCGCATCTAATGCTGAGGAAGTCGTACTTTTAGATCACGATGATCGGCAGTTGCGTTTGCTCTAAGCAAGACCCAAAATGGCGGCGCCCAAAACAATTTTGGGGAACGGAGTGCCGATACTTTAAAGCTCATTTAGTGACTCTAGACATAAAGTGAACTCGGGTGTATTCTTTTCCTCTTCGTCTTCATTGTTTATTGATTTCAATCATATCGAATAATGAACACATTATATCACGCTACGCTTGTGTAAATATTGGTCTTAGATTTATTAGCCTGACCCAGTACTTAAACCATTCAGTTGTCGATAGTAAATCTTCCAATATATTTTTTAAATGTGAGGGTAAAAAGACACGGAGATTGATGATGATACAGACGCCAACGCCGCCCTCGGAAATTTTTTGAACATTAGAAATCAGCAGTTTGTCTGCCATCCGCCAGGTAGCGCAACAAAACACCCAAACAGTTTTTAATTGTTTTTAAAATTAGCTAAGCTCTACACCTATTAAGAAACCAAAGCAATATCATTGTGAAAATTTAATACATCGCAATGTATATCTATTCCAAACTATAAATGTTATTAAATGCCAATAAATCTGTTTGATGTCCAAAACAGATATGCGTCAAAAACAGGTAAGTTTGAAGGGCTCCTGGAGGGTTATGACTTTGAAAATGAAAAAAAAAGCCATCGTCCACCTCTTGGGCAACCATTGTAGCTCTAAATGTTATAAAAGATTTTTTCATCGTTTAATTATTTCTTCAGCGGCATTTGAACTAGCATGGCACGAAGCACAAAAAAGTGCTACGTTTGATATAAAATATCTAAACAACAACAATTTACACAACATTAAATTTTTTTCTGCATATTACCAATTATAAGCACTACATCTGTAGTTAATTTCATTGCCCTATCTCTTGTCATTAAAAACATATTTGTGCGGAAAAATGTCAATTTTAGGGCAATATTTGGAGGGATGAAAAAAACAAAGTAGTGCAAATATCAAAAAAGTGTATCGTTAGATTCTGCTCCGACATCATCTTAACAAAACTGCTATATTGGAACCGTGCTATCTTTAATGGATCGTTCATAAAACATGAACTATCGGAGCAAGTGAGGGTCCGCGCCATCATATTCGCAACGCTACAAATGCGCATGAACAGTAAAAACCAACACATACATAATATCAAATGAAAGAGGATTGCATTGCCTTTCAAATGACATCAATTCCAAAAAACAGTATTTAAAAGGAGATGAGTAATGGCCTGCCGAAAAGTACCTAAACTGCCACATTCAGTGGGACCGTGGCCTTAAAAGTTATAGGCAAGCTAAAATTACAAAAACAAGCGAAAACAAACCTCCCTCATGACGTCCTTGGTCGCTTGAGTGGCCGTGAACTAGAGGAGGGGTAGTGAGCTCAGCGAGCGCTCACGGCTGCCGCACTCCGTGTCGACGGCTCGAGAGGGCGCCACTAAAGCACGTTCTGGCTAGGCTGTATGAAGCGGGCAGCCCGGGGCGGCTCGCATTGCATTTTCTGCGCAATCAAACACTAATTCGGCATGACACTGCAATGGCCACAGACGACAGCAAACACGGGGTAAAGATCAGTTCAGAACGGGAGCCACTTCGCGCTGCCATCCCTCCAAAGGGCCAAATCGCAAGCCAAAGCTGCTCGCCAAAGGCCTTGGGAACGGTCGGAACCGGTGGGATCCTGCAGTCAATACGACCGCAGCGCTGCCGCGTACATCCGGGACCTTTTTACGCTCGCCAGTCGTCGGTGCCTGATCCCACTACACCTTTATAGTATGCGCCGCCTTTTCCACCGCTTGGTGGCGGGTATGTCGACGGGTCATTTGTTGTCATTTAAAACTTGTTGTTGGCCTAGTTAATTCATGATGCAGTATAGAGGTTTTTTGCGCGACACAGGGGACAATTACAAGCGAGTAAACACGGACAAGCGCAAGCTTTCAACTACTTTATTCGTGCGCAATCGACCACGAACATGTTCGTGGTCGATTGCGCACGAATAAAGTAGTTGAAAGCTTGCGTTTGTCCGTGTCTACTCGCTTGTAATAGTCCCCTGTGTTCGTGGTCGATTGCGCACGAATAAAGTAGTTGAAAGCTTGCGCTTGTCCGTGTCTACTCGCTTGTAATTGTCCCCTGTGTCGCGCAAAAAACCTCTATACTGGTCATTTGTTGTTTCCGTAGTTTCTAAACTGCATTTGTTTCTTTTCTGATCTGAAATAGCGAACAAAAACTACTTTTATAAATTTTTAAAACGGTTCGCGCCTTTTATATTTTGTATTAAGACTAAAAAGAAGCTTTTAGCGGCTCTGACCAGTAGTAAGCTCAGGACCAAAGACGTCACATATCGCGCGCTTTCGGCATGCACCGCGGGTCATTCCCGTAGGTGGAGGAAGTTTCCGCGTCGTCCGGTTAAAATATGACGCACTGATATTTAGTTACTCTCTCCGTGCCCGCTGGCTTGCCCGAACCCCAAGAGACGTGGAAACCGCAAAAAAGGTGAACGCTTATGATTGCAAGGCCCCTTTAAGTAAAGGCCTCGGGAGGAGGTCCAAACGAAATTCGCCGAACCTCGCCAGACAATATGTGCTCTAACGTACTCCACCGCGGGGGTCGGCGAGCCGCGCATTCACAGCACGCTTGGGGTAGTGCACGGGTCGTGAAGATATAGCTTATCTTTCACTTTGGCGACGAAGTCGACGAAGTAAACAAGCCACCGCTTTGGAATCCGCAAAGGGTGCTGGAGTCGGCAGCGGGTCGTCGGGAATCCGCATGAAATCCCGGATTTTAGCTGGTTTTAAAGGTCATTGATTAACAGTAAATGCGCCACGACCCTGCGTTTTTTTTTCTTTGGCCGCGATTGGTCTATCCTTTAAGAGCGATTCCACAAGGGAAATGAGAGCCGGGATGACGCACTTTTGGCGTTGCTTGCTTGGCTCCCTTGGATCATAGCATTGACTGTGGAGTACAGCAACACATCGTGTTACGTTATAATGTGATTCAGATCTTACTGGAGAAAGTCCGAGTTTCTCCCGCGGGTTATTTCACCCGATAACACATACAAAGCGACTCTGGACGCGAGTAGGGTTTCCAAGACGAAGGAGCCAAACCTGTTGTTTTAGAGCGAGACCATTTTGAAACACGGCCTATGTGATAGTAATTTAAAGCGCGGGAAATTATACATTCGGTATCACGTATAGTTAAAGCTCGCTTATCGGAGATCACCCGCGCACGTAATGAACTGTTATGTTGGTCCGAAGCGACGACGTCGCAAACATCTCAGTGATGCTCAAGTTAAAAGGCAACTCCGGTCGAAAATGAAACCAAAATAAAAGACTGGTATCGCTCTAATGGCACGAAATATGATCACAGCGAAAAAGTATTACGTCATAGTGAAGCCGGTGTATCCGATTTTAAAGATATGACAGCTGCTGTTTAGGAAGTGAGAAGCGGGTTAGCTTTTAGTCAAGCAACACTGGTCGACGCGTGCCGTAGCACCCCCATGACGTCACGTCGCGGCCGTAGAGCTGATGATCAGTGTTGCCATCCCTCTCTAGCAGATAGATTCGGTTTTGCCTGAGACGCCCGAAACCAAACTTTGAGCCCATGGTATTTATAAAACTACACACCATATCGAAGAAAAAAATATACATTGTAAATCAGGGGCACGGAGCGAGCTGAAGGCAGTCGTAATCCCAAATTCGAAAATATTGACCGGAGTTGCCCTTTAAGCAGAAGTAAGTGTTTGAGGTACACGCGCAGAGTCTAGAATTTTGTTTGAAGTGTAACTCCGGTAAAAAGTCTAACCAAACTAAATGACTGATATCGATTTGCAGAGACTAAATACGAGCCCTGCCAAAATATTACGCTATTGGGAAACCGCGATTTACTTTAAATCGATATTAAAAAAGCTACCACCAGCTTATCAGCCGATATTCAATGAGTTGGTTGTTTCTTAAGCAACCTTGTGCCCCGACGTCATACTAGCCCCATTCGTGCCCAAAGAGGTCAAGCCTGGTCAAGCAGGTTGCTTGTCCGTATACTGGCAGTTCTTTCACCGTGTTTTTCCACTGCGTTATCAGCCGTACCGGCCGACAATTTATGTTTCATACGTTTTAGCGGCCGTCTTTTGTAAGGGCTTCACAGCGATCGCGAATGAAGATTATTGACTCTGCTCACACACGCGCGTCTCGGTGCCGAAGGTGGCATTCAATGGCGGCCATAGTTTAGTTCACTGATCCCTATTGTAGTACGCTGGATCAAGCGCGTAGCCAGGGGGGGTTTTCAGGTGTCAGAACACCCCCCGAAATATTAGTTTATTATATTTATATATATATTTTTTTTTGTGTGTGTGTGATGGCCATTAGCACCTTGAAACACCCCCCGAAAATATTTTCTGGCTACGCCACTGGGCTGGATCGCGGACCGCGGCCTCGGCAGCTGGGGCCGAGTATCGCCACCGGCGGCCATTGATTGACACCAGCCAATGTATGGGACTCTATGGGAAAAACGAGAAAAAGTGACGTTTTTTACGTTTTCCCCTGTTTCTAAGCTGTTCTCGCCACTGAAACTGTTTGGATGTTTTTCGATAAGCACGTCAAATAGCTTGTGCACAAACATTAATACTGTCAGCCCTCGCAGTTCCTATAAATAAATATTTTGTGGTCGAGAGTGACTCCGCTGTAGTGCAGCTCAATGAGGCGAGAGTTACCTAGAGTTACCGCGGAGTCCGTGCCGGTTTCGTTAAGTTGGGTTTAGCAGACGACAAGCTCGAAGGCTTTGCTACGCGGAATTCCCTCACTCCCGGAAAGCCGCTGTCGAGATGGAACTTCTTTGTCATCCATCAACTTCTGTGCTTCCCTAAGGACGGTCTTATTGAAGGCAAGTTTTTTTTGTTTACTCTACTACGAAAGCAAGCTTGCCAGCTCAGTCGTAGGTGCTCCGGTACGTTTGATTTTTTTATTCGGCGACCGGACGTTTGACAAATACCGATTCGATCTCCAAACAGTCGACATAAGGATCGCAGTGCACCATAAAATACTCACCTCCAAGCACAGCGTACATGCTTCAATATGCTTACTTTTGTGCGTTTCTCCCATAGACTTGCGTGTACTGCCTGGTGTCAAGCAATGGCCGCCGGTGGCGACACCGACGGGCTCCCGATCCGCGATCCAGCCTACTAAAATAGAGATCAGTGGTTTAGTTCATTCCTGAGCTGCGCGAGCTTACGATTAACTTCCACAACGCTTCTGCAACGTGCATCGCACTCGACCAAGATTGTGGTTCTTCACAGGAGATAAGTGGGGGCTCGTTCTGAGCCTGCCTTCATCGCGGTAAACTTGCTTTTCGGTCGGCAACTTTATTAATCTGTATTAATATTTGCTACAGATCTTTGACGTGTACGAAGCAAAACAGTAAAACAGCCTTAGCATCTTACCTGAGTGATCGGGACTGCTCTTGCGACTAGGCAAGTTGTACGTCTTGCGGTACCGCGAAGCGAGACTTGCGTCACACAAAGGCAGTGCAGCTGATCACCAGAGATGCCATCATGCTCAAGCCGGTAGGCACCCTGTGTGATGTTTGTATTGTCCTTGTCTACATCCCGTTTGAGTATATGATCAGATTGCTATACCTTATCTGATTTTCGCTGAAATTGCGGAATAACCCCGTAAAACACTAAAGCGAAAAAGCGCTCTGAATGTACACCCAAAACAAAAAAAACAAAAAAAACAAAGTTGTGAAAAGAAAAAACTGATCTGTGCGAGGCGAATTTTTTTCATCTACCATTCCGCTCGGGCATGGAAAGAAGCATTATTTCATTTTAGTAGGAATCTAGTTCACTTCAGTAATTTCCATAAAAACATATGTATATCCGATCCAACTTTTAAAAGCATCACATGATAACAATGTTCCCGACGCAGGCAGTGACTGTTAATTACGTGTCGTAATATTCAATCTTTTTCGGCTGCGACAAGAGGTGACCACCGAGTCCTACTACAGGGTGTGCCCCCCAAAAAGCATTTACAGGGTATTTTTACCGTAAAAATAAGCTAAACATCACTGAACGCTCATTTTCTGCTCAAATGTAATTCTGTGTGGCCGATTAAGATGCCAAAGTTTCAGCATTAACCGTTATCTTGTTCAAAAGTTATGTGATTTTCCGAAATTGTGAATGGAATAAGGGGGTTCATCTTCCCCGTTTTCGGTAACTGGACCCATAAAGCTCCGTGTATTATAACAGATCCACCGGTTGCCATTTTCTAAATAATATTTTTAGAAAATCGCTTATCAATTTTGAATGAGATAACGGATGGTGCTAAAACTTTGGAATCTGGTTCGGACTTCTAGCGCTACATTTGGGCGGAGAATGAGCGCTATAGGTGATACATAGTTTATTTCTGCGGTGAAAAACATGAACTATATTTTTAGGGGGACGCCTTGTGCACTCCGCCTCTTTTTCAAAACGAAGTGAAAGCTCTAAGCAGAAAATCAAGAAAGGTTTAAAAATATTGCTCTGCTTTTTTTTGGTGCGTGTGAGCGTGCGGGCGGGCGGGCGGGCGGGGGAATTTTGATATTCGTCTGAGTTAGAGAAAAACATGGTACTTATTTTATATTAAGCCGGAGTTTCAGGATAAGCTCTCAGTATCTCTTGGCTTCCAGTAGTTTCTCAAAAGCAAACCAAAATTATACGAAGTAAAGGTTAGTTGCTGTTTTTTTTTTATTTAAAAGTGATTGAATGATTGATTGTCGTTGTAAACACTAAAACCAATACTTTATTATATGGGAATTGGATTTCAAAAGATTCTTTCATAATCTTAATAAAAAAAATCGCGTTTGGCACAGCTTTGATACTCTGATTGAGCTCGAACACGTCGAAGTGAAATGGTTGTCGGCCAAGCTAAATCTCTTATTGAAGTGTTGGACGAACGTGCCGGGGGTTCAGTTCTGAATCTTTTCGCCGTCTTCTTGATGAAAAGAATCGGTGCGATACCTCCCTTTGCTTCTCCCGCCTTGCTGATCCACACCTGAGCAGAAAGAAAAAAAAACGAGAAATTTGCGCGTGCACCGTATTACGGCGCACATTGGTGGGCGCACCTAAAGCCCCTCTATCCTGGGAAAAGTGACGCCATTCGTTGTTGTGGAAATGCTCGAGACACGTGCCGTGCGGCAATTCTGGGAAATTCATGGCGTCTGAAATCTTCCCAAGGGCTGCACGTTGCACGTGCCTCGTGTATCGTCGCACCTTGCGCTACTTTTGAAACATGAAAGGGGCTTTAGGCGCACCACGGGTAAATTGGAAAGGTAGCATCAAATTAAGAGGCAAAGGGACAGGCACAAACAGGGTCAATAGATTTCAGAGATAGGAAAGTAAAAAAGGGCTGTAGCATCCACTTGGCGGTTATCAAATTGGGATTATACGGGAGATTACTCGGCGTTTGAAGTAGCCGGTCTCAGAATGTGGCAACGTAATGTTTACTATATCAAAGAAGTAAATTAATTGGATTTGTAGAAGATTGCCCTGCGAGATCCTGGAAGTTGCTTTCAAAGTGAGCACATCCCGCATGGAAACAAAGAGGTTTAGAGCACAACCTTTAATAACTATAGTTTGAGCAGTTTGAGTGTGCTATATTGAAAAAAAAAAAACACGACTCTTTTGTTTTTAGTTATAAAGTTTGGGTATGGATTTGGGGAAGCGTTAGCCCGCCAGTTCGAGCATTGGTTCGAGACACTTCGGGGTAAGTTCGGTGCTAGCTGGTGCTATTGACTAAGGACGCGTAATGATGTGTGTCAAGGTGATCACGTACTATTGAACTTTTAAAATGAAGTGCTCAGGGTACAATCTTTTTTATAAACGAGCGCTGTACGTTCCTTCGGTGAAAATGGGGCTCCTCCCTTCTTTGAGGAAGAACGGTGGAACCGCAGCGAATAGGCGTGAAGGGGAGAAGGGGTGTATACTCCGCTGCATTTTAAGTACGACCGCATCCTAGCTACCATCCAAAAAAGCCAATGAGGCAGCAGGCAAAAAAAAACGCAACGTCACGGCGCTCGTTGCATTTGTGGGCTTTCTATCGCCAGCTAAGTCAATCACGTCTACACAGAAGCGCAGGATCGCAACCGATTCAGTGTGCGCAAGAAACCGACCTCACCAGTCAGTTTGACTACGCCACCGCTGCCGCAATGCATTAAGGGAACTTTAGTATTTCTGCACGCGCGGCAAACTCGCTGGAGCTCTGTGCGTGTTGAGCACGAGACAGCACTAGCCCCCTCATGCACTGCCGTTTGTCTCCTGTGAACTAAAATTATGGCGGCGTCACGCCTGCGCCGAACGCTTCGTGAGATCGGTCTATTGGCTTAGTACAGGGGGCTCCATACCTTTTCGCTAAGGCCCCCCAATCAGGAATCGAGTAGCTTTCTCTGGGGTCGTAAAACAAATAAGTAATACAGTAGGAAAAAGCAAATATGCTCTCAGTTGCACCTCAAAATGTGGAAAGCGATCAGGTAAAACCAATTGCCACTTCGATCGTAGCGCCACCTTCGCTGCGCGCGATCGAGCAACGGCACAGGTCAAGGTCATACGGGCGATATAGCTCCTAAGGGGCTATATTGTATTTTTTATGATTTTGACGTCAGAGGTAACGTCAAAGCACCCAGACAGGACGACGTGACGTTACGACGACGCCACGACGTCATCGTCGACTACGACATTACGCGACGCCAAGATGCTGTCGTAAAGCCGTCGTGACATCCCGTTGCGTCGAGGACGACGCCGTTTCGCGACATCAAGTGGCCGTTGTAACGCGGTCGTGACGTCGTGTTGAGGACAACGCCGTTACGCGACATCAAGTCGCCGTTGTGACCCGGTAGTGACATCGCGTCGCGTTGAGGACGACGCCGTTACGCGACATCAAGTCGCCGTTGCAACGCGGCCATGACGTCGCGCGCCGCGTCGAGGACGACGTGGATGTGGTCGTCGATGTTGGCGTCGACGCCCCACACAACCTCAAACATTGCTATGACGTCACGTTAACGTCGTCCTGACGTCATCGTTAACGTCAACGTCACAACAAAGCCTTGACGGCGTGTAACGTCGCCGCCTTCCGCCAGCATCAACGTCGACGCGCAGTCACGACGGAGTCTTGAAATCGTGTAACGTCGTCGACGATGACGTCAACGTCGCCTTCCTGAAGTTGTCGGGACGTCTTCGTGACGTCGAGTTGCGTCACGTCGACAACGACGTCGACGAACTGACAAGGACGCCGTCATCTTGACGTCCCGTGACGTCGTCGTCATCAACGTCAACGTTGACATCGTCGTCGTTGTCAACGCAATATGACGTCATAACGCAGTCTTGATGTCGTGTAACGCACGTTGTCAACGTCGATGACGACGTTGACGTCAAGGCGTTATCCTGATGTCGCATGGCGTTGTGACAACAAGTCAGGCCGCGGTGACCTCATGTACGTGACGACTGACGTCTAGGTTGTATAAAAAATATAGTCCGGCGTTCTATTGTTTCTATCACCTTGACCAGTGTGCCGGTTGAGCTTGGGTTTGGAACGAAACGCGTGTTTTATAAAACAAAAACCGGCTATTCCAAAACAAAAACCGGCTATTCCAAGCCACTTTGCTCGTAGCGCCCTTTCGGGCGCTATGAGCGAAGTGGCTTGGAATAGCCAGTTTTTTCTACATGCGGAGGTACCTAAATAGCCCTCCGATGGCCCTACTTTTCCCTTCTAATACACTCTACCCGTTTCAAACGGGTACCCGTATCCCATAATCACGTTTGGCCCAAACGGATCGACAAGTTTGCCACCCGTTTGATTCAAACGGGTCGACCAGTTTGCCACCCGTTTAAATTTAATTTTTTTTTCAGTAGGAAATAAATGATCCTATATAAACAATCATTAAAAACAAGATTAGAAGTTTGAGTAAGAAGTAAAAAAAGACAGAATAATATCAGGTGGATGAATAAAACTACTTTATATTCAAATCTAGTATTTAGTAAAAAAAAACTATGACATTGGACATTATGGGGACCGAGAAAACTCACCAGGTATAAATCAAAGCGAATAGAAATTTTGGCATGTTCCAGCAAGGCAGAAGACTATAATTGGAATGATAGAACTGATGCTGACATTATGCGATAGATACAAAACATGACAGTAATACCCGTGCCACACGGGCAACTCGAATGCCGTTTACAACGAATGACATTTGTGTGATCGGCGAATCAGCTCGCAATCTGTCGCGCGTGGAATGCGCCACGCCCGGACTGTCGCGCGCTGATTGGCCATCCGCTCAAATGTCATTCGCCCAATATACATGTGAGCGCTCACGAATCTTAACACACGAAGTTATCCAGGTATGAAACAGGGGACTAAATACTTTTCGCCCACAATGTGCGAAGAAACAAAAGCACTAGCTGTAGCACGGTCGAGCAATGCGGGTGGAATGGGGCTTTCACGTACTACCTGTGAACGGAGGTGCGACGTGGTTAATTTTCATTGCCGCCCTGGTTGGCGTCGTGGCTGCCACTGACGACCGCCACCAGAGATCCAGTAAAGTAAGTGGGTAAGCGCGGTGTAAGTTTCTGAAACCATATCCAACATTACGCGTAGCAACTAGATACTACCAAAGTGGGATTTCGCATAACGCGAGTAATGTTGGAAAACAACTCTTTCAAGCAGACGACACGGCGATTCTCTTTTCGTCGCGCAATTTTTGGCAGGACGCCAGGGCTGCCATCTTCGCTCTCTTTGTGCGGCATGGCGACTTAAAGTCCCGACTACCCTCTCCTCACTGCAAAAAAAAGAAAAAATCTTTTTTTTATTATTT
This sequence comes from Ixodes scapularis, assembly GCF_016920785.2. Taxonomy (NCBI): domain Eukaryota; kingdom Metazoa; phylum Arthropoda; class Arachnida; order Ixodida; family Ixodidae; genus Ixodes; species Ixodes scapularis. The sequence continues at coordinate 168,231,065 of NW_024609835.1, forward strand.
TTTGTGCGTGGCGACGACAACGGAGGACGACGAAATCCCTGCAAAGTATCACCCATAAAACTATCGATTTAAAACTTTAAGGCACATTGCTAGGCAATTGTGATGCTAGAACGTGAAACGTTCTGGCATCACAAACGTTTAGCGTTTGTGATGTGAAGTTTCCAGATGCCAGACGTCTACTTTTACAGCGCTCTTCATCAGGCAGTTTTATGCGTACCATATGTGCACTTGATTGCTGTTTTTAAAATGCAGCGATACTACCGCTAATCGTGCTGAAAAAACTGGCGATCTTCCAGAGCCTTCCCTTTACCCTCGAGCTCCTCTCCAGTAGTGCGAAAAGGTGGCCAAGCTCCTACTCACCTACCCCTCTGGTCACATGACCTCCTCGTTAACCAACGCATCGATCATCTCACTCCTCCTCTCCCATCCATCAACCAATCAGTGTCTAGCCTCGCGGCCACGCTTTTATCTAGCTTCACGAAATGCCGAACAGTTAGCCAAAGAACGTTTCACACTAAAGGCCTGTTCACACAGGCAGCGGAGCGCTACAAGCATAGCGCTTACCTCGCGCTAAGCGCGTGCTGACGGGAGCGTTCACCAGCTTTGTATCGCACCGTCAAAACTGTTGCTCATGGCAGACGATAAGTAGCTGACGGCACGTGAGAAGCGCTACATCAGCGCTCCGCTGCATGTGATAACCGGCCTTAATAGTACCTTAACCCACGGCGATGTGTCGTGGCATGCTGGAAAGACTTTTTTGACTACGATTCTAATCAGTGTCGAGCCGCGCGTCACCGCTTTTATCCACGCTTCACTTTTTATTTCTGCATTACGAAATACCGAACGCCTAGCCAAAATCACGAAAAGAGAAAGCGCGAAGCACAAGAAAAAATGGAAGACTACACAGGACAAGCGTTTACTCTCAACTGACTTTTCAATTCGAAAGAGGACAAAGACGAAGACATAAAAACCCTAAAGCTAAAGCAACGAATATATTTTGAGAAAGGAGCGAAATGATCCGAAAAGACTGTAAATTAAAGAAAGATAAAAGAAAGAAAATCAGCAAAACACAAAAGGAAAAGGTGTACATGATTACAGTAACAGAGTGAGAAATAAAATGGAAGAGAATGAAGATAAAGCAAATATGAGAAAAAATTAAGGAAAATATTTTATGTACCCTATGTCTTTTGATGACAAGGTCACAGATGGTGCATTGGTAAAGGCGTCTCTCTTGGTCGCAATGACTTCAGCCTGAAAAATCTCGCGCGTTCGCTCGTTGGGACACCTCCTCAGAATCCTTGTGCGGGACAGCAGTGGGGCGCATCCATAGTTGCTCACATATGTAGCGAGATGCCCCGACGGAAAGTATTTAAGAGATAGCGCATGTTCTCTTAGCCTTACGTCAATGCATCTTCCGGACTGTCCCACATAAACCTTCCCACAGGTGAACAGGATCTCATACACTACCACGCTGCAACAGTTGACGTATATGTGGCGGTGTCTAACCCCGCATTTGTCAGGCTCTTGTGCTAGGGCAAAGCTTTTTTTAGCTTTCTCATGGGCTGAAAGCACTACCGGTGCATAGTATTTGGAGGCGATTTTCTTGAAATTATGAGAGATACCATGGATGTAAGGGACAAACGCTGGTAGACTTCTTTTTTTTTTGTACTTATATTGCTTGTTTTGTTTGCTTTGATCATACATTCAGCGGCAGTTTGATACTTTAGACCCATGTTACGGATAAAAAAAACAGGACGCGGGATGGCCAAAAAAACATGCTTTTCGTGCAAGGCTCGTCAAATTATGAGGCGCTGGAGAAATTCAGCCTTCTGCGTTAGGTCCTTATTTCGAGCTCTTTTTGTTCGCCTTCCGTCCATTGAAAAGCATGCGGGAAGGGCCTTAGAACGCACCTGGTATCGCTGCGCCGCAGCGTTCTTCCGCAGCATAAAGTTCGTCTGCTTTCCTCGCCGTCACCATGGCAACGAACGCCGAATGAATAGAAGCACGCACGGTACCGCCGCGTGAAGCAAGCGACAGCTTGCGCCATTTTACGAACGCCGTCTGCTAGCCAAAGCCAAACGCGGTGTGTCAGATCAACCACCTCCGCCGGTGCGCCGCTAGCAAAGACGACGAAGCTGAGACACGCCGACGTCGATCGAGTAAGCAACAACACCGCGGGACGACTGCAACGGCGGCATTTATTCGGATCAAAGGCGCGAAATAAGCAAGAACAATTTTTATTTGAATCATAACACCCGATATCCAAGTTGGGGACCACATACCTTTGCTGGGTCTTTCCTGTGAACTTTTTACAGAGACTACTTTTTACAGAGACGACTACTCCACTGTGCCTCGGAGTCTCCAGCGGAGATCCGGCAGTTTTTAATAATTATTATTATTGTCATTCGAAGGGCACTCTTCGTATGCTGCTTCGTTCCTGACGCCATAAAAATATGGGGCGGGATTACTGTGCACCACGTATAAAAAAAAATGAAAGCCGTTTACAACTCCCTGTAACGCCGAATTTGAGCGCAGCTCTTGAGGAGGTGGGAAGGGTACTGGGGTGATCAGTTGACCTCGGAAGGGGGGGCCACGTGACCTCGGCGGTCACGTGACCTGGGAGATCACGTGACCTCGGGGGGAGGGGTCACGTGATCCCCCATCATCATCACTGATGACGTCATTGTCACGTGACCCCCCAGGTCACGTGACCCCCCCCCCCTAGGTCCTCCCGAAGGAACCCGAGGTCCTCCCGAGGTCCTCCCGAGGTCCTTCCGAGGTCCTCCCGAAGGAACCCGAGGTCCTTTCGAGGTCCTCCCGAAGAAACCCGAGGTGCTTCCGGGGTCCTCCCGAAGGAACCCGAGGTCCTGGGGGGGGTCACGTGACGATGACATCATCAGTGATGATGACGATGACGATGCGGATGCCGATGAAGTCATTGGCATCCGCATCGCCAACGTCATCGTCACTGATGACGTCATCAGTGACGTGACTGATGACGTCATCGGCATCGTCATCGTCATCATCACTGATGACGTCATCGTCACGTGACCCCCCCCCCCTAGTTTGTCCCGAAGGAACCCGAGGTCCTCCCGAGGTCCTCCCGAAGGAGCCCGAGGTCCTCCCGAGGCCCTCCCGAAGGAACCCGAGGTCCTTCCGAGGTCCTCCCGAAGTAACCCGAGGTCCTTCCGAGGTCCTCCCGAAGGAACCCGAGGTCCTCCCGAAGGAACCCGAGGTCCTCCCGAAGGACCTCGGGTTCCTTCGGGAGGACCTCGGGAGGACCTCGGGTTCCTTCGGGAAAATTTACCCATAATGCACCGCGCGGTTACGCCGACGGCGACGGCGACGCCGACGCCGCTCAAGCCGGAAACGGGCGCCTAAGAGCTGCGCTCTAAAAATAAAAATTTTAGTTCATGGTCGGATTGGTTTGTGGATACAATTAGTCCAATAAAATTAGTCCAATAATTGATTAGTACGATTATTTAGCTTCATTATTAGCATCTTTTGTGTGGATGCGTGAAATACAGCACCCAACGAGAAGACACGAGAACAACGCTGCAACTGCTCGACCATAGACCACTTTTGAGAAAATGCGCCGCAAGACAGGGAGGGAGTAAGGGAGACAACAAGTAGACTATTTAATGTCACCAAAATCCTGGGCGGGGAACACTTGGCGGTATCAGTGTATCGTTTTGAAAGCGATAAAAAAACACATCGGGGACACTGGACTTCTGGACCAACTTTGAGGGCGTGCGCGTGTGATGTGTGTGTATGCCATCCTTTCTTTTTAGATTGTAGGCGCGAAAAATCCACACAGACAAGAGCCTGAGTAATGCAGAGTTGTTACTCAGGCCCCAGTCAGTGTGGATTTTTCGCGCCTATAATCTAAACAAAAAGAATAGACGCTTTGCAGCAGCTGTGCATAGACGCCGCCATAACTGACCTTCAGTTTTTGTTTCCTCTTATTTCGTTTCTTTCACTTCATCATTACCATAGCAGGCCAGGTTATTGCCACATTAGATTCAACTGTGTCCTTTTCTAAAGAATCGGCCTTTGTAGAGGATCGTCAACTACCGTTTCAGTTGCTCGGCATCTCGGTAAGACAAGAGAAGGTCAGCAATGGCGGCTGTAATTTGGCGCGTGTGTAAAGCGTCTATAGTTTTATGGCGTCAGGAACGAAGCAGCATAGAAAGAGTGCCCTTCAAACGACAGTAATAATAATTATTAAAAACTGCCGGATCTCCGCTGGAGACTCCGAGGCACAGTGGAGTAGTCGTCACGATAAAAAATCTAAGGAAACAAAATAAATAGCCTAACGGTCGTCGGCGGCGTCATAAGGCCTCGCCGAGAGCGGAGTATAACGGTCTTGGCATACGGTATGTATTGTGCATTCGTTATTTTCTTTTCTTTTCTACCAAGTCAAATTCTGACGCCACGACTCTCTACCTCCTCCGTTCCAATGCGTTGTTTGTTATTAATTTAACAAATCAGCTTCAAATAAGGGTTGTGGCACCCTGTGGAGTAAAAAAAATAATAAAAAAGGAATATTCCGAGCAGCCAGAGCAGCACGGCTGCTCTGGCCGCTCTGGCCAAGGCAGCTCCGCTCATCAAAGACGCCGTCCGAAACTCCAACGGCTCCCTTATTTTTTTTTTCTTTTTATTCACTTTGTTACTTCATTTTGTAGTTGGGTTCGACTGCTTCCTTCTATGTGACGATGCCGTCTGTGGACATACGTTTGGCGTTTGTTTTGTCACGCGATGGTGTGGTCCGACCGATCAACCAATGAGTTTGTTAGAATTGTGTCACGAGGTATAAAATGGCGGATGAAATAAAAATATTAAATGCAAAGAAGCGCGCAGTTCCCCCTCGGCGCTTTATTCTTCCAGAGGCGAGCATCGCAGTGCCACGGCGTTCAACGTGTGCCGTCTTCATGGCGTCATGAAAGGCCCTCTTGAAGCAATTAATTTGCTTCAGCGCGTTGGCCTGCTCCTAGCTCCTGGGTTTTCGTGCGTGTCCAGAGTGCGAAGCTCCGATGACAAGCTGCAAGTCTGCGCTATGCGGATGGCTGCACGAGGGGGGGCGGGGGGGGGGGGGGGGGGTTGCGGTGTGTGGATGATTCGTGAGGTGCCCAAGAGGAAGCCGGTCAAAGTTCAATGCCGGGGCGAGGTCTCGGTACGGAGCGGTTCCTTTTTCGAAGGATCGCACCTGACGCTTCTCCAACTCATGAAAATCATCCTCCGGATGCCAGAACCTACCGCGCGCCGTCATTCAGCGGGAGGCTGATATCGCAAGTAAGACAATAAGTGATTGGGCGAGCCTTTGTCGGAAGGATGTGGTAAATGCCGTCTTTAAGCATTCAGAGATGATTGGTGGCGAAGGCGTGACTGTAGAACTAGATGAGAGTATGTTCGATTAGCACAAGTACCATCGCGGGTATTTAAGGCCTGGCCAGTGGGTTTTCGGCGGTGTGGCGCGTTGCAGCGGGTGTTGCTTTCTTGTTCCCGTGGAGACCCGTGACGCTAAAGCCCTGCAAGGGCTAATAGCCGAGTGGGTCCGCCCTGGAACAAGAATAATCACTGATTGTTGGGCTGGCTATCGCAAGCTTGCAGACGACGCTCGCTTCACGCACCTCACCGTCAACCACAAGCTGCACTTTGTCGACGCGAACACTGGTGCGCACACCAATATGGTGAATTGCACCTGGGCCCACGTCAAAAACTCTCTCCCATCTGGACGGCGCGAGAGCCACCATTTCACTGGTCACCTTGCAAAGTTCATGTTTTGGAGGAAAGACAAGGCGCGCGGAAACACTGATAGATTCCAGTTGTTCCTCGCCGCGGCCGCCAAAATCTAGAGCCCCGACGCAAACAGGGCGAGTATTCTGACGGCCCCGGTGACTTCAAGTGATCCGCTGCGCTGAGCCCGTCACCCGCCTGCGTGCATAAAAACGACATATGCGCCAACCGCTCGTCAAGTGCTCGTTACGTCAGTTATAGGTCCCGGTAGCGGCCTAAACGGTCCTTTTCAGGGCTCCCATATTTTGCAAACGGATCTGTGTTTTGAGTGCGGCACCCCGTGTCCCTTCAAAGGTCCCCAACTAGGATATCGGGTGTTATGATTCAAATAAAAATTGTTCTTGCTTGTTTCGCGCCTTTGATCCGAATAAATGCCGCAGTTGCACTCATCCCGCGGTGCTGTTGCTCCCCCATTCGCCGTCGGCGTGCCTCAGGTTCGTCGTCTTTGCTAGCAGCGCACCGGCGAAGGCGGCCTTTGATCCGAATAAATGCCGCCGTTGCAGTCGTCCCGCGGTGTTGTTGCTTGCTCGATCGCCGTCGGCGTGCCTCAGCTTCGTCGTCTTTGCTAGCGGCGCACCGGCGGAGGTGGTTGATCTGACACACCGCGTTTGGCTTTTTTAGCTCCACCCACAAGCGCACTGCGCCCATCTGAAGTGCCTCCGCCGTCGAGAAAGTAGTTCGCTAGCAACGCTGCTTTTTCTTCCTCCAGGAAACGTGTCTTAAACTACTACAATATTTATTTAATTCATTCAGGACAGTTAAATAAGTTAGAATACGTTTTTGTCAACAAAATAGCTGTTTAGTAAAGAAAGAAAGTCATGTCCAATGTACCGTCTTCCCGGTTAATTTTCTGTCCAAGATACTGTCTAACATACCGTCTTCCAGCTCTCAGCAGTGCTAAGCCTCGCGCCCGCTTCGAAATTTTCGTTGGCGATAGCGTCGCTGGATTCTCACGTTGTCGCGCAAAAACTGCTGCAAACGCAAGCCGATACCATTAAGATTTCGTGGCGTAACCTCGGGCACGTAAAACACGGTGCAAAAAAGCAGAATAATTGTCACGAGAAACTAGCGTCGCGTTGCTAAGGTCAGCAGCCATGTTCAGCTTTTTTTTTTTTTTTTTTTCAAAAGGATCGCGATTGGTTTACGGAATCGTGACGTCATGAAAACAATTGGCTGGCGTTTCTCGGCGTAGGATTACATTTTCCTCTGAAAGGCATTTCCGGTTTTTTCTTAGCTTGCAACCGACTATAGAGCTTTTCCACAAGGGCGCCGCCATCTTGAATTGTCGTCACTTCCAGTATGGGCGACGAAAAAAAAAGTAAAACGTTTCAACCTGTAACTAGTAAAAAAATAGAGGCGAGCCAAAACGAGAATGTGTGACGGTTATGCTTATATCCTAAATGTCTTCTATTGGCGTGGCAACGGCAAAGTTACGTTTTCGCCCATACTGGAAGTGACGTCAATTCAAGATGGCGGCGCCCTTGTGGAAAAGGTCTATAGCAGACGGCGTTCGTGAAATGGCGTAAGCAGTTGCTAGCTTCACGCGGCGGTACCGTGCGTGCTTCTATTCATTCGGCGTTCGTTGTCGTGGTGACGGCGAGGAAAGCAGGCGAGCTTTATGCTGCGGAAGAACGCTGCGACGCAGCGATACCAAGTGCTTTCTAAGGCCCTTCCCGCATGCTTTTCAATGGGCGGAAGGCGAACAAAAAGAGTTCGAAATAAGGACTTAACGCAGAAGCCTGCATTTCTCCAGCGCCTCATAATTTGACGAGCCTTGCACGAAAAGCATTTTTTTAGACCGGAGTTTGGAGATAGTTTTTTTTACAACAACATGGGTCTAAAGTATCAATGTACCCATTCAGCAACGTCAGCCAGGATGAAAGTGGGGTAGCCTGACGCCTTGAGCCGTGATACTTCCGCGTCAAAGCTCTCCCTTGCTTAATGAATACGAGAGTTTTTCAGGGCGGCACTCAAACAACTACAAACTATGCCTCTTTTGACGAGTTTTGAATGTGCAAATTCATGCTGAAATATTCGTTTAAATAGGTCGCACATCAAGAAACTGGAGTTGTTGTTAGTCGGAGTCTCGTGGGTGAAAGTGAGTCCTTAATCTTGACCTAGAAATATGCTTTTGGTGGTGTTGATGTCGTTTGCTTCAGGCATTTTTGTCATAAGCACAAGATAGTCGTCAACGTATCTAAATACGCGTACGACTGGATAGGACGTCAAACCCTGAGTTATGCCCCCGTCACACCTTAAAAACAATGTCACACAAAATGGGAGAAACGCATGACCCAATGCAGATTCCTTTCTGGTGTATCCTTTCTGGTGTCTCCTGAGAACGTTAGAAACGTAGAGCACAAACAAAACTTCAAAAGCTCTAGGAAAGCGCGACCGGTAAGCCACCGCTCTTCTGAAAACATAGGGCTCCATTAGAGTCTATGCACTCGCTGACGGTGTCAAACAATTCTCTGCGGTATTAAATAAAATAAGCCTTCTACATCTAGGGAAAACCCATAGCTTGACTGGGTTTGAATTGTTCTTCAGGTACTGAATTGCTACCTCTGAGTTACACATTAAGAATGGGTTATCCAGTTGGAGGACTGACAAATGACGCAAAAACAACTATGACATGTCACCCTGCCAAGATCCCTTCTCATTCACAATTACGCAAAAAAGGCATACTTTCTTTGGGTCTTGGCCGTGAAAAAACTTCCAATTGGTTCCCTTTGATCGCGTGACTTGTTTTCTTAGTTTGTTTTAAGGCCCGTTCACACAGTTGCGTTCGGAGCGACCACTACGCTTACGAACGAATGCAACCGGTTGGAGCGACAAGTTACCATAGCAACGAAGTGCCAAACGGTCGTTTCGTTCGTGTTCGTTCGCAACGCAAGGAGTTGAGCCGGGCTGAACTTTTTCGTTACGTTCGGGAACGACGGGAGCGACAGACCAATCACAGGTCAAGGAGCTCGGTCGCGCGCGTTGCATGCCGGTCGTTCTAGGCTCCTTCTATTTGCAAACATGGCGTCGGTGGTGATCGTCGGCAGGACGGTGTGGTGAAGGCTCATCGTTCCCCGTAAAAGGGCTATCCTTGACTGTGAATTTTCGTCGTGTGTCGTTAGGATAACCCAGCACGTACTAGAAGGGAAGATCCACCTACTTGTGCGGCGATCTCGTGGCGGCACTCTCAAGACAGCAAAAACGCCCGTGCCGTCGTGTTTGTTTACTTCGACTACAGTGGTGCTTTCTTGGCATTTGTGTCCTCAAACATCACCCGGATTTCTTTTTTGGCGCATTCCTTGCGTGTGCTCAAGTTCAAGGTATTACTGGTGCGCACCGTACAAAGGATGCGAATTTTTTACTCGCCTCCCAGCACCGGTTTCCTGGTTTGGCGTTGTGTGCCGCAAGCTCTTCATGGAGCTGCACTTCGTTTACCTGGTGTGCAAGAAGTTGAGTTAGGCCGATATTGACGTGCTTCCGTACATTTTATAAGCCTGCTTGTCCCTTTTACCTTTAAAATTGGGTTACAAATCCCGAAAGCTATCGGCGGAGGCAATTCCGCCGATGAGCCTCCCCGTCCGTCCACACGACACAAGGCAATCTTGCGAGAGGTCAGTGAAGCGATGGCGAAAGCGTTTGAGACGCTGGAATTCTGTTCCTTGCACGTTCATGATTTAAGACAATATTACATCCCGCTTTCAATGCATTTGAAGTGGCATTTATATCATGCGCCTTTGGGTGGTCGGCAAATTAGCTCGCGACCCTGACTCTGCGGTGCCACTCTGCATGCGCTGGTTCGCAGATGTTTTCTTTGAAGTGCTCGTGGAACAGGGTTGTTTTACATAAATGTGGCTTCTTCGTGAATTAATTACATAGTTTATACACGTATGCAGGCATATTTCTTAGAAGCTGCACACTTACTGGAAATTAGTTTGTAAGGTAGCAGCAAAAACGGCCGAATTGCCCCCAGTTCTCTGTATGATATGTATTAACTGCCAAACTATGCACGGCAATATTTCCGTAATGTGGAATGCTTATACTTTTTCCTGACATTCTTTATTCCAGCCTATTCCGAAGATACACCGTTTAGTCTGAATTGTTATTTCCAATTAAAAGAGACACTGCTGCAGGTCCCCAAAAGCTTCCTCAGCCTCCAAACTCCCTACAGCTGGACTCTCTGACAACAGAGGATAACAGGAGGAACAGCAAGCATTCGATCGGCTGTCCAGTGGTAGATGCAGCACTAGTAGCAAAAAATGTGGAACCTGTGAAGGGCGATAGTCTGCGTGAGAAAAGCGTCTGGTATTTTAACTTCAGGACAATTCGATTTAAGTAAAATCTCAATTTTAGGCCTTAAGGGGCTAATAACGAGCTAGACACCTTCGCTTACGTTTGTTATACATTACTTGAAAGTTGATATAAACAAGTCCTCAAATACAACCCGTGTAGTTCATTGAAATACTATCCGAATCCATCAAAGGTCAAATGCAAGCACTGTATATAATAAATGTTCCTTGTTTTTTTTTTTTTTTTGTTTTTTTTTACTTTGCCCCTGCACTTGGGCTGTCTTACTTGTGATTTTTTCTTGATGGCCCAGACTGTATTTAACATGTTGCTCGAGCAGCATGCAGCTTTTCTGCTTCGGCGATCTTGTTTAAAAACAGAGATAAAGAAAAAAATAGTATACATAACCTCCCAATTCATTCAGACCATCAGCAGCATTTATTGTGCGAGATGTAAATCTATAGTGACGCTCCTGCAATTGTGGCCATATTTCTTTATTTTCATATACCAGCTGTGATTCATGCGTTGCCTGCCCTGTCAACCATGTTTAAAATGTTTGTTGAAGCTTCGCCTGTAGCTGCAGGCCGTACCTCAATAAAGGTTCAAATAAAAATTTACACTTCCTAAGAAAAACACGCCAAAAAAATTAAATAGAAACGAGCGCGCCGTCAGCTAGCGTCGTCACAGCCTCCACAGGGCGAGCGGGCCGAGTCGGGGAAAAATTCTCTCCTCGCCGTGACGTCACCCCGGTTCGCCGTAAGGGGGCGCCACGCGAACTTCTCGGGGCTAATATATCCCGATTCGCCAAAATAAATCCTCCCTCTTTGTCGGACATTAACATATTTATATCGTTACAATAAAACTGACTCACAATGCTTGATAGTTTCATTTCGCTTGGCCCACTTTCAGTACCACATTCATTTTTTTCTGGTATCTTAGTTTACGTAAGAGCCACTAAATAAGCTACGCTTCCGAGAGTAACGACACTTGCCATCGTGGGGCATCGTGGCGCTAAGTGGTCACAGTGGACCACTTAGCGGTCCACTGTGACCGTTGCGATTGCGGGCCCAACTCTCAAAAGTGCAGCCTCATCTTTGGTGACACCTGTGTCATGGGCCATTACAAAACCAAAACGGCAAGAGAAATTCACGAAGCCTTCCTGATTAGGTCCCACCACGACAATACTTGTATAAGCGCTCCCTCTTTGTCCTTGACTGATAAAGAATTCAACTATTTGAAAAACCAATGACGCTGGCATTTGAGGGGGGGGTGTTTTTAGACCATATCTTTGGTGTTCTGCCAAGTGTGCCTGCTTTTATATTTTTTTTATTAATTCTGTCATCCAAATAAACAATTCAGTTGAAAGTTACGCCCGCGTCCTGTCTAGTTCTTCCTTCGTTTTTTGTCCCTGTTGTTTTGGCGTATTACACCATGATGGCTTAAAATCATTATGGCCAGTTCTCTAAAGCTTCATTTGAGATCGCAGGGAACGCTTTTTCGTCCTCCAGACATTTCAAAACAGTTCGCGACAGAGCAGAACGATATCACATTAACTTGCTAACACCGTATCTAAAGCTGAGGGAAGTCGTATTTTTTTATTGTGACGATCGACTGCTGTGTTTGCTCTGCACTAAGTACCAAGATGGCGGCGACCAGAACAATACCCAGGAACAAAGTGCCGATACTTTAAGTGTAGCTCATTCAGTGGCTCTAGTTTACGTGGCTGTAGCGCGTTGCGGTGCGTTTCTTTAGGCGGAAGTTGTAAACGTCTTTCACTTTTTTGTGCCGTACCCTGCCGGAAGCCGGCCAGGCTTCATTGGAAGGACCGCAGTCTACCGCGAGCCGGTGTCTGAAGGCCTCCGCGGGCCGGATTTGGACAGCGGGCCGAGGTTTGGAGACCCCCGGCTTATGGTGAATTCCACTCGTAGATCCGGAGCGCTTTCCAAAATCCGCGAGGGAGGCGAAATCCCGCTCCGTGGGACCCGCTCCGAATCGACGAGGGGAAGATAAACTTGCATTTTTGGAGCGACTTCTCCCACACCCCTCCCCACCGCTTCCCCCTCCGCCGTTCAAAATGGCCGCTGCTCGAACTTGACAAACCCACCAACGCCTCAGCCGGCTGATCTTTCCGACGACCAGTGAAGACTGTTACTGCTTAACTTCAGAAATAACACGCGACACAGGCCGGGCGAAATTATACGTACCACGGCGCCCATGTCACAAATCACGAATACGTCCGCGTTCGGCACTGTCACATACCTTTCGGCCGCCTCGAAGCGGCGGGGCAGGGACAGCGATTGCCAGCGGTGGAGTTCAGATTTCGTGTACGACTTTAATAAACACAGGGGTAACAAACCATCCCTTGCGCGGTCGTTGCCTAATCACTTCTTGTTTTATTTCACGGGAAAATGCCGGCGGAATGCAGTGTAAAAAGGTAAACAATCATTGGCTGCAGAATGAACAGGCCTAACCTTGCGTCTGCCTCCGGCTTTTCTGCCGTTCTTCCTCTCACGATCACAGATGTCAGCGCTTACGATTCACCACGCTCCACAGTCCCGGCTTTGTATCCCTGATCTACGCGGGTAGATCAGGGATATCCAACTCGACGGCCCGACCTGCCCGCCGACCTCTCCAACCTCGCCGCGCATGCGCACTACCGATTTAGACGGAAATCACGTGGGCCGCTCTGTCAACTTCCGGAGAGATCTATGAAATCCCGCAGAGCAAGTTCGGCGGGGTTTGGTGCGCTCCGTGGAGCGGGCGCTGCTAGAGATCTACGAGCGGAAGAGCCAGATCGAGCCAGATCTGCGAGCGGAATATGCGCAATCCAAATGGAGCACTTTTGGAGCGCTCAAGATCTGCGAGCGGAATTCACCATTAGTCGGTGACTGCAGACGCACAAGGACGACGAGAGCGCCATGACGATGCACATTTGTAGCTGCTCGATTGGATCCGGGGGATCGCAGTGTCGATTGAGGTCAGACTTGAAGTGAAATGGGGTATAGATCCTCGCTTCACTCATCCCTGTCTTGTCCGCCTGTTTGGCGCCACCTCTCTCTCAAAGTCGCTTGTCGAAATCGCGCAAGTTGCTTGCGAACTTTCAAAGCACACACGTGAGATTGAGAGTGTATACAGTGGGTGACAATAAAACGGGATCAACCGAGTGCCAGCCGAAAAGAGTAAAATTTAATGTGGGACGCCTCCACCATGCTAGATCATGGAACCTATGCGGGGCGTAAGTTCGTCTGCTTCTTTTCGTTAGCGGGGGTTGTGGTGGCATCGCAACGCCGAGCTCTGATTGGCTCCGATCGAAGGATAGTGGGTAGACCTCGAGGCAGCTTGCTTTGAGGTCTACCCATTAGCCTTCACTCAGAGCCAATCAGAGCTCTGAGTTGTGACGCCACCACAGACCATGCAAAGGAAGCAGACGAACTTACGCTCCACGTACAGCCGCGGGCACATTGCTAAAACGTCATACAAAAGACAGTCTCAAATAATAACAGAGGCGTGTTTCTTCCTGACATGACATTCGTCGCACTGGTCGTATACAGCATGTGTGAAGCACACGTACTTAGGAAAGGAAAAGAGGCTCGAGGCGCGACCGAAGATAATTTGGTTGTCATGTCTGCAGCGCACATCGTGTCTTTTGTACGAGGTATATGAGCAGTAAGACTGTAGCTTGCTGCCACAATGCGACAATATAAACTGTGGCAGCTCATATTTACTTCCTTAGGACGGGTTAACACACTGGACGCTCCCCGCACGGTATTGTTTTTTTCCAGCCCGGCCTGAACAGGCCTTTGACTGCTCGTATTGCCGGGCTCCATGTACATCCACAAAATGCTTCTTTATACTCAAGAATTCGCGCAAGGACAGATCACTTTCTAAAGCTACCCGCTGGTAACGCCTCTAGCAAGTCGCTCTCACAACGCCGTATCGATTTGAGAAATGAAGTACACAACCACGAGGTTATTCTGCTCGTGCTCTGGGTGAGATACATTTATCTTCAGTCAATAACAAACAAAAAACAAAAACAACCTTGGATGTCATAAAATAAAGCGATAAACGCTCGTTTTAAGAAACGAACGCAGCAACGACCGTCGGTGACGCACTCCGCGTCTTTGGCAGAGCGCCTGCTGTTTACATTTGCATTCAGGTCGACGAGGCCTACCGAAGAAAAGAACGTGCGAGCCTGGTTCAGGCTACCCTGTCAACTCGAGGGTGACGTGGATAGCGCAGACTTTTAGGCCTTCAACGTCGCAAACAGACGATTTTTTTTTTTTTTTTTTGTCAAGACCGGCATTTTTGCTCGTTTATTACGCATAACCGAATTTTGCTGCACGAAAGGCCTCTTCTCACATACGCTACCTCAGCCCTGCAGCTCTAGAAATAGCGCTGATCTTCCTGAAACAGCACTGACTTCGCGCTGAATTTGTGACACAGCGCTGATACTGCGCAACGTCAGTGCTAAGGTTCCCAAACGTCCCGGATTTTGTGGGATTGTCCCTCGTTTACGTACAGAGTCCCGAGTCCCGACTTGTCCTAGTGGGGACAGCATTTTGTCCCGGATTGGCGAAATTAGCACGCAATTAAATGATTTATGTGGCTCGCGCGCGGTATACATGACTTCGAACTTGTAAAGAAGCTCGAGAGAGATCGACGGCGGTGAGGCAGACTGACTGCGGGGAGCTCTGTTCATTAGCCACCGTAGCATGCAAGTCATGGCACCCATGGCGATTCTGAATACATGCGTGTCATAGACTAGCGCTGACAAAGCTGTTTCACCGCCCCCCCCCCCCCCCCCCCGCTCCCCTCTCCTAACGGAGAGTGTGTCATTTTATGACAGCTCAACGCAACGTTAGCCCGACGTTACTTCCTCCCCCCCACCCCTCCTTCCCGTCACGACTTCCTTCATTCGAGAGTAGGTGACCTAGTCAGTGCTAAGTCACGCTGAAGTCAGTGCTAAGTCACGCTGAAGTCAGCGCTGTATCATGGCTGTGACCAGTGTCACGGTCACTGGAGAAGGGTTCGAGGAGCCGTCCCAGTGCTCATTTAGCGCCGCGACGTATAGGAGGTATTCACTGGACGCCATATTTGAGGGCGATGTTTAGAGCGCATGCCCAGAACGGGCTCACATTAATAGCCTGCTAAGACCGGCAACCTTGATGGTGCTAAAGCACGCTCCAAAAGGACTGCGGAAGCTCGCCGTCAGCACGCGCTC
Source organism: Ixodes scapularis (assembly GCF_016920785.2). NCBI lineage: Eukaryota > Metazoa > Arthropoda > Arachnida > Ixodida > Ixodidae > Ixodes > Ixodes scapularis. Next base: position 168,246,366 of record NW_024609835.1, read on the forward strand.
AGCAGCAGCGCACACGGACATGGCCGCCAGTGAATACTCCCTATATGTGTGTGTATTGACCTTGAGAGTGTCGATAAGAGAAGGTTCCGCTGCGCCAGGAACCAATACCGCCTAAAGACAATACTGCGAGTTTTCCCCCTAAACGCCATCGCAAGTGGATACACGCAGCGCACCCTAGCTTGCGTCAGCATCGCCGCCAGCACGCCATACAGTCTCACAAGGAGCGTCAAGCAGGGGACACATGAGCGATGAAAACGGGAGCCGCACGGCAGTTTGCATAGCAACTTGCGCGGACGCTGTGACGTGGCAGAAGGGTATAGGTTCACGTCACACCGTCCGCGCAAGTTGCTATGGAAACTGACGCCCGGCGCCCGTCTTCGTCGCTCATATGTGCCCTGCTTGACGCCATTACGCGGCGTCGCCAAGACGAACGCTTCTGCCGCTTTGCGGCGACATTCTTCGAGCTCCAGCGTTTTTGCCGCTTGGGGCAGTATTGGTGGTGGCATCGCAGAAACGTAAAGAAAAAAGGACCCCACATTCGCGTACGTTACCCACGTCATCTTCTGAAACCTGCAAAGGTTTCAGCGTATTTCGACCCAAAAGCTGAAACCGTTCACTCATTCTCAACTTTCTTCCACGCTTCACCAAGGAACGTATACAAAATACGTAAGACAACAAAGATGCTTGTCATAAGCGCAAAGATTTTACTTGTTTAGCGGAGGTCAAGGAGCGATTCATGGTTTATTTTCCTCGGTCCAGCTCACCCTGAAATAACACACACACACATAGTCTTTAAATACCGTAATCTGCAGGTAGGCACGCACTTTTCACCTTAGGTTGGGAGTCTCCATATTTTTTATTCGCCGTATTAGACTAATTCATTCATTTCAGGCTACGTTTATGATATGCAATAATCTTTATTACTAGAGTACACAGGGTTCGACTCGTTCGACCGGTCGGCGTGCAGCGTAGCCGCCGTAGCGTTTTGAGCTATGGTCTGTGCGGGTGTTTTCCCGATCACCTGTTGGTCTAATTTAGTATGTAAGGTACCGAAGTTATACACCACTACGTGTTAAACTGCGCAACGCCAGCAAGTTGAAATTGCTGAAATAAAACGAAGTTTTTTTGTTTTTTTTTTTAATATTCTGGAATGTCCGAGTCCGATCAAGCCGCGCTCCGTCCGCGCTTCCGATGTCCCTTTCTCGCGCCTGCCCCCTCCTTCCTCTCCTGTCCACAGGCCACAGGAGTTACCACACTCCCCTTCCCCCCCCCCCCCCCCCCTCCTCAGATCCAGGCTGGGGAGAGCGTGGGAAAGGTGAGGCCGCCGGTTCTTTATCGGAGAGGGGCGTCCATGTCTTCCATCTCCGCCTCCTCGTGGTCCTGGTCGAGTCGCGGCAGCCAACCTTGGCGCAGGGGTGGCGCGCACCGGACCCTGTCCCCCGCAGGATTTGGAACGGCGGAAACAACAACCCGGGGTTCGGGACTCTGGCAGTTTGCGAGGGCCACAGGGGCTAGATCAGCCTCACTGCGGCTGCGACGTTGTCTGGGGGAGCCAAGCCTCTCACACGTTTGTAATAGAGGAGGCCGGCTTCGTGAGTCTCTTGGTGGATGACAGGATCCCCGCATAGCCAACAGTTGTCCCGGTGATGTGCCGGAAGGCCAGGTAGGGGAAGCGAATGGCCCCGGAAGGGCAGGGGCGCTTCATCTTCATCCTCATTAGTCGGTCTTAGCCACAGTGAAAGAAACACATTAAGGTGATGATTCTGGCTGGCCACTCTTCCCACGGAGAGCGAGCAACCAGATCGTGTTTGGAGCTAGCCTTGAACCACGAGTAGTTAGTTCCACGCCGCCGCGGGGGGCGCTGAGGTATGAGGTCTCTCCTCGGCGGCCACGGTGTCGGTGGCGGAGCATGCTCGCCTTCTTCGCGGTGCGGTGGTAGTTTTAAAACATAAAATAAAAACCCATGCCAAAAAAGGGCTTTATTTTTATGCAGGAAACGTTTACACCACGTAGGGCACGAAGGAAGTTATAAAAAAATAATAATTTTTTTTTAATGCAGACATTATGAATAAGAAAAAAATAATTAATCCGAAGACGCATGGTATTTAAAAAAAATCTCATTTCATAAACTTTTCTGACAACTACCGTCGGTGATAGATTGAGAGTTCAGGGGAAGCTCCCCCCATCTCTGTTCCCTTTCGCAGAGTGAACGCCGGAGAGGAAGTCACCTTCTCTCCGGCGTTCTCTCTGCTAAAGTGAAAAGAGGTAGGATTAGCTTCCTCTGATCGCTGAACCTCTTATCGACGAGACTGTCCTCTAAGATGTCAGCAAAGGTTCTTATGATAGTGACCATGCTATAAAACCTTTATTACTTTTATGAGAACCTAATAAGTAAAAAAATGACACGTTTACGCCTGTAACGCCGAATTGTTGCGCAGCTCTTGAGTAGAAGGAGGGAAGGGTACCGAGGGGAGGGTATACCTTTCCTCCCCTCCTCCTCCCCCTCCTCCTCCTCCCCTCCCCCTCGAACTCCTCCTCCCCGCGCGGTGCATTGTGGGACCTTTCCCATAATGCACCTCGCGGTTACGCCGACGGCGACGGTGACGCCGCTCTAGCCGGGAAAGGGAGCCTAAGAGCAGCGCTCTAAAACAATAACACTCGAGTAATAAAGCAATTTCGATAGACGCAGTCTCAGCCTTAGTCGACCTTCTAACAGAATACGCCTTTACTAAGGCTAAACTAAACAAAACACTTTACCCATAACATAGGCCTCTCACGTGACATAAGCGTCAGGGTTGCCATATGCGTGTGGAAATATAATTCGAGTATTATATTTTTTTCTATCACTTTCACGTTGCGAACATGCCTTCGTGCTTGACGCTTCGCGCTTCTTACCTTTCTTCACATTTCACTATCTTCGGATTCTTTTTTTTTTCTATTTTGTGCCACATTTGTTGTTACTTAAGCCCCAATTTCGTTCGGTACCACGTAACTCGTCATACCCGCCTCCGCTGGGATATTGCTATTTGACAAACGACGGTGACGATGAAAATAAATTACGTTCCTTTATGTAACTCCAGCTTGCTTTCATATCTTACGACACTTTGGCACCTCACCAAAAAGGAGTATAAAAAACAAGAGAAAAAAGACGGACTTCCCAAAGTGTGCACCCCAATACAAATAAAGTGGGCTGTTTTTTTTCTTGTTTTTTTTTTTTCTAGGGAGAATACGTTTTTCGTTCAAAGGAACTTATAGGAACTTAATGCGTGGGGTTGGGAGGAGGTTTTTATAAATTGCTTGACCTCATGCACTGCTAAAGACAGTTTAGAACACTTAGGACAGCCCCCCCCCCCCCTCTCTTCTCTCTCTCTCTTAACCCATTTTACCACCGGATTCAACCTCATGAGAAGCGAGGGTCTTAATGTATGTTGCCGGTTTCCGTTTCTCTTCCAACCCTCGCTCGTTGTGGTTTTCCGCTGTCTAGATTAATCGGACTATGAAGCAATTCTTCAGACTCTAGCTCAAAAAACCGACTACAGTCACTGACAAAGTGAGAACGGCAGGACATGTCTTTCGAACGCCAGGCCTCCAGCACGCGATTGGTGCCTTCCGCCGTGCTTCGACTGCGCTCGAGATGCACCGTGCACGAGACACCCAAGCGTCGTCGAAGGCAAGAAGCTCCCGCTGGAGGTGTGACAGCTGAAGCTCCCCCCTGCCGTTCTCACCCTGTCAGTGAGTATAGAACAAAACCAGACAATTTATTAAAGATCACGTCGTCTTTTGAGTCTATTTACATCAAGATCACACTATACTCTGCTCAGCCCTACACTGGGAGTTTAGAGGTGGGAGCTACGCCCTGTCTGGACAAACCAACCGCCTCCATTTTGTGTGACCTGATCCCGCTCCCTATGCGTGGGTATGGGCAGGACCCTGATCACGTGGCCAAAGATAGACTCGTGTGTGGTCCAACGAGCGCGTAGATTCCACCGCACTGTCAGCTTAAAGGGTTGATTGATTGATTGAATATTAGGTGTTTAATGGCGCAAAAAGCAACATAGGCCATGCTGCGCCAAAGAGATAATTAAAAGACTCTATAGTAGAAGGAAGGAATTACTATGCAATGCACTATGCAGAGGATCTATAACTGGTGCAGGTAGCCAGTTTTTTTAAGAAAATCTAAAATGTGACCAAAAGGAACTAAAGGTTCATCTCCCAGTAGGAAGACTGGATGAAATGGAAGATATCCAGAAAGTAAAGGAAAACTGGTCCGGCGTTCCTGATCAAAGAATTTGCAGTGCCATAGAATATGCAGTATAGTTAGCGATTCACCGCAACGCTCACAGACTGGGGTGTCCTCACCACAAAGAAGATGTCGATGTGTGATACGTGAATGTCCAATTCTCAAGCGACACATTAAGACTTCATGGCAACGGTCTCTATGGTGCGAACTCTCCCATAACTCCAAACGTGGTTTGATAACATGTAGCTTACTATTTATTTCTTTGTCCCAGTCTTGCTGCCAGGCATAATAAACTGCTTTTTTTCAGAACCGGTTTAAAATCTTCTTGAGGCAGCTGAACAGGTGTTTCCAGAGCATCCTTAACGGAGGCTGCTAGCATATCCGCCTTTTCATTACCTGAAATTCCCACATGGCTTGGTACCCAGCACAGCTTGATATTGTATCCCATTTGGAAAGCCAGGTTTAACTCTGCCTGTACTTGTTGCACGAGCAGATTCTTAGAATCATTGAGGGAACAGAGAGAGAGGATAGCACTCTGGGAGTCCACAAACAAAATAGCTTTCCTGATGTTGTTGCCTAATATATATTCAATAACCATGAGCACACCATAAAGTTCTGCAGTAAAAATGCTGGCAACAGAGTGAAGCCGTCGAGCTTTTACAAAGTGTTCTGAATATACAGCTGAACCGACAAAGTGTGGAGTTTTTGCACCATCAGTGAAGAATTGTGCATAGTCCTTATACTTAGCTTGCAAGGCCATAAACTCTTGCTGAAGAACTAGTGGTGCAACAGATCGCTTATTGTATTTCGCTAGCGACCAGTCACACGTATAGTGAACCGCCTTCCAAGGAGCAATGCTTCGAACTCTCGTCATCAAGCTACGCTCAGGGAGTGCAAGTTGCAGGGATGTAGACATGCATTGAATGCGGAGGCTTAAAGGCCGTACTATACTTGGCTTGTTCTCAAAAAGACGTGAAAAAGGAGATACCTGCAAGCAACGATAGGATGGGTGTTCAGGATCAGATTTGACTTTATAACTATAGCATAGGCTGAGGAACTGTCTTCGCTTTTCTAGTGGCATTTGGTGCGTCTCTGCATACAAACTCGGAACAGGCGACGTTCGGAAGGCCCCCGTGGCAAGTCGAAGCCCAAGGTGATGCACAGGATCCAGCATTTTTAAAGATGACGGTCGTGCCGAGCCATATACAACTGCACCATAATCGAGACGGGAACGAACCAGCGAGTTGTAGAGTCGCAGGAGGGATCTCCTGTCAGAACCCCAGGGCACGTGTGCAAGTACCTTGAGAACATTGGCAGATTTAAGACACTTTCGCTTCAGTTCCTTTCGATGGGGCTGAAAAGTGAGCTTCTTATCAAAAATAACACCCAAAAACTTGTGTTCATGCCTAACGGTTATGTCAGTGCCATTCATCTGCAAGCTGGAATCTAGGGACAACCCCCGACGTAATGAAAAAGGCACGCACACTGTTTTTTCTGGTGCAAACCGAAAACCATTTTTATCAGCCCACTTACTCATCCTATTTATTGCTATCTGCAATTGGCGCTCACAAATTGACAAGTTGCATGAGGAGAAAGCAATCTGGACATCGTCTACGTACAATGAATAAAAAACTGATGATGGTATAACTGCAGCGAGGCTGTTGATCTTAATTGCGAACAAGGTAACACTCAAGACACCTCCCTGTGGGACGCCGTTTTCCTGTGTAAAAACATCCAAAAGCGTGGATCCCAGGCGGACCTGAAAACAACGATCTGTCAAGAAGTCCTTTATGCAACGCAGCATGCGACCTCGAACACCGCACCTATTCAGGTCCTGAAGTATTCCGTACCGCCATGCCGTATCATAAGCTTTCTGTAAATCAAAAAAGACAGAAAGGCAATGCTGCCGGTTCACAAAAGCCTCACGAACAAAAGTCTCTAACCGGACAAGGTGATCCAAGGTTGAGCGACCTCTTCTAAAACCACACTGGTTTTTATCGAAAATTTTCTTTTGTTCTAGAATGTATACTAGCCTTCTGTTTATAAGCCGTTCATAAGTTTTTCCTAGACAACTAGTGAAAGCGATAGGCCGATAACTTGCTGGTAGGGAAGGGTCTTTGCCAGGCTTCAAGATGGCAATGATGTGTGCTTGCTTCCAGCACTGTGGAAAACAAGAAGCTGCCCATAAATGATTAAAGAAAGACAACAAATTCATCAAGGATTCAGCCGACAAGTGCCTCAGCAGTTCATAATAAATCATATCTGGGCCAGGTGCTGACTGCTTCCTTACTGCAAGGGCTATTTCAAGTTCATACATTGTGAACGGCCGGTTGTAACCAGTATCACTTCCAGAGAAATCAATTGGCTGTTTTTCTGCCGAAGACCTGAACTTTTTAAATTTAGTACTGTAATTTGAAGAACTAGAGACCTCTCGAAAATGATCAGCAAGAATGTCAGCCTGATCTTTTAGTGATGGGGATGATGAAGGAAAAAGGGGAATACTGAAGGAGTGGTAAGTACCCCGAATTTTCCGAACACGATCCCATACCTCTTTTGCAGGAACAAAACTGTTCAGAGAGGATACATATTTTACCCATGAGGTCCTCTTGGCTTGTTTCCGTGTCCAACGAGCTTTTGCTTTGCACTGTTTGAATTTAATCTTGTTCTGAACAGTCGGGTACCGCCGAAACCTTCCCCAAGCCTTATTTTGAGCTTTTATGGTGGTCGTACAGTCCTTGTTCCACTAAGGCTTGCATTTCTTGGGAATATTTCCAGAAGTTCGAGGAACTGACAGAGAAGCAGCATTTATAATTTTTTCAGTAATGTAAAGAGTCGCTTCCTCAGGAGACATAGCTAAAAAAACAGCGGGATCGACGGCTGCCTCCAGAGAAAATAAAGCCCAGTCGGCTTTATCTAATTTCCACTTGGGAGCACAAGCTCGAAGAGAAGGAAGGGATACTGAACTTTCTAAAATTACAGGAAAATGGTCACTACCAAAAGGATTTTCTAAAACCTTCCAAGAAAAACAAGGAAGTAAAGCAGGTGATGATATGGAAAGATCAATGGAAGTAAAAGTATTATGAGGTGCACTAAAAAAAGTCGGTTGTCTCTTGTTTAAAAGGCAAAGGCCAGATGACAGTAAAAAACGTTCTATGACACCACCACGGGAGTCTTGACGACCACTGCCCCACATGGGGTGGTGTGCATTAAAATCTCCTAAGATTAAAAAAGGTTGCGGGAGTTGGCCCACAAGTCCTTGCAGGTCATGTACATGCACTGGAAGGTTTGGTGGAAGGTAAAGCGAGACAATTGTAATTAGGCGGTCAAGCAGAACACGAACTGCTACTGCCTCTAAGTGGGTCGCGAGAGGGACAGGAGCACAGGCAATACCACTCTGCACAACCACAGCTACTCCACCAGAAGAGCTGTTGCAAGAAACACGGTCCTTTCTAAAAACCTGATGTCGCCGTAGTACCTGTGTATGTGTTTCATTAAGATGAGTCTCCTGTAAACAGATGACAACGGGCTGGAGCTCATCGAGAAAAAAGTTGACATCATCAATATTTCGAAAAAGACCGCGGCTGTTCCACTGCATTATACCTATATTTTTAACCATTTAAAACAAAATAAGTATAACATACAAATTCTACTAAAAAGCTATATTCCTTACGGTTTAAAATCTATTTTTACACGCGGTGCACTTTGTTTTTTTGGGGGGGTTATTCTGCCTCCGATTAGAGTCACCGGAGGCAGAGGGGGTGGACTCTGATCTTGAGAGGAGAGCCTCCTCATCAGATCTCGACCCACCCTCATCCATGGGCTCGTCTGCAGTTGCTGGCAGCTGGCCCTTGGAGGTCGACTGCTTTGGCACTTCCCGAGGCTTCCTCTGGGGAGCAGAGGTGTGGGGAGGTAGGCCCCGACCCCGAGAGGTCGAAGCAGCTGGTTGAGCAGGAGACGTCATCTCCTGTTCTGGGGTGGATGCTGGCAAGGCAGCATTCACCTTGCGGTTCGGAAACGGTGCCACTGGCGCCGCTCCCGGGGGTTTCGAGGGGAACCGTGATGGGAGATGCAGGTCGTCTGGAGACGTCTGCGTTCCCATCGAAACCATTGGCCGAGCTGGTCCCCTCCGCACGACCTCGGCATAAGTGCCTTTTGAAACAAAGGCAAAACGCTTCTTTGCCTCAGTATACGTGATGTTTTCAGTGACTTTTAATGTAACAACTTCTTTCTCGTCTTTCCACACAGGGCAAGAGCGGGAGTATGCCGGGTGGTTGCCACCACAGTTTGCGCAATGGGGCTCATTACTGCACGCATCTGCGACGTGCTCCTTGCTGGAGCACTTTGCACAGGTGTCCCTTCCCCGACAGTTCCGTGACCCATGGCCGAACCTCTGGCACTTAAAGCACCGTTGAGGGTTCGGCACATAAGGTCGGACACGGCACTGAAGGTAACCTGCTTTTACAGTCTGTGGCAGAGTGGTTGAATCGAAAGTCAAAATGATGTGTTTTGTCTTCCGTTCCACACCATCACGGCGGATAGTGATTCGTCGTGCATCTGTAACTCCTTGACTAGAGAGGCCCTCAATTATCTCTGGCTCAGGTGAGTCAAGCAAGTCATCCTCAGAAATGACTCCTTGAACACTGTTCAGTTTGCGGTGAGGACTGACGCTTACCTTGTAGTCGGAGACAAGGTTGAGTTTGAGAAGGGCATCACTCTGCTGCTTTGTGTTGACCTCGACAAGGAGATCATCAGAAGCCATCTTTTTTGCACTGTAATTGGTGCCAATAACACCTTCAAGAACTTTGGAGACCAGAAAGGGAGAAAGTTTGCCAAGTGGCTTGTCACCTTCCGAGTGCATTACAAGGAATTTCGGGAATTTCTGCAGTACGAAAGATTCTTTCATCGTGTTCAGTGCTTCGGTGCGGCCCCTTTTGGGGGGCCGATCAAAAGGTTTAAGTTTGGAACCCATATGAAGGGGGAGGGTTTTCGGAAACTGTGGTGCACCGCCCACCACCGAGCCCAACAAGGGAATAGGTAACGCTCCATAGCAAGAATGGCTTGGCTGAAGACGTTACTCTATTAGTGCCGCCCAGTTTCTATAACCAAGTGTGGTTCTAGACAAGGTGTCTGTCGCCACCCAGGGTTAGCCCTTGCCGCCAAAAGAGTTGAAAAAGGAAAGAAGAGAAATGAGAAGAGTGAAAAGAAGGAGAAGACAAGGGTGAAGGAAGGGAGGGGATAGTAGAAGTGGCGACTAGACTGAATCATCCTGGCCGGGCCTTACCAGGACTCCCGTCTATGAGAAGCGGGGGCCGAAGTGGTGTATTGCCTCGCCCGGGGGGCCCCGAAGGGTCCAAACCTACCCCGGGCTCGGCTCAACCACCAGGATGCCCTTTTCCCCAGACACGGGAAAGCCACGCACAGCCATACGTGGGCGGGCGAACCCGCATGGCTCGGGGTCCGTGGAGACGCCACTCTCCAAACACCTGCTTTCACAGGTGCCCCCTGCGGGAAGCTTAAAGGGGCCCTCCAAGAACTTTTTTACTGGTTTTTAATTTGCACTGAACCTGAGCGCACTGAACGTAGTAACTTAGTAAAACTTTTCTTTTCTCGAAATTCACTTTATTTTAAAAGTTACAGGCAAATTAAAATTACAAAAACAAGCAAAAAATAACCGCCCTCATGACGTCCTTGGTTGCTTGAGTGGCCGTGAACCAGAGGAGGGTTAGTGGGCTCATCGCAAGCGCCCACGGTTGCCGCGCTCCGCGTTGACGGCGCGAGAGGGCGCCACTAAAGCATCTTCTGGATACGCTGTATGCAGCGGGCAGCCAGAGCGGCTCTCATTGCATTTGCTGTGCGATTAAACACTAATTCGGCATGGCACTTCATTGGCCACAAACGACAGCAAACACGGGGTAAAGATCAGTTCAGAATGGGAGCTACTTTGCGCTGACATACCGCGAAACGGCCAAACCGCAAGACAAAGTTTCTCGCCGAAGGCCTTCGGACCGCTCGGAGCCGGTCGGATCCTCCTGTCCATAAGACCGCAGCGCCGCCGTGTAAATCCGGGACCTTTCCGTGTCGGCGCCTGATCCCACTACTCCTTTCTAGTATGCGCCGCCTTTTCCACCGCTTGGTGGCGGGTATGTCAATGGGTCATTTCTTGTTTCCGTACTTTATAAACTGCATTCGTTTCTTTCCTCATCTAAAATAGTGAACAAAAACTACTTTTATAAGTAATTGAAATGGTTGGCGGCACATTAATTTTGTATTTCGACTAAAAAGAAGCTTTTAGCGGCTGTGACCAGTAGTAAGCCCAGGACCAAATACGTCACATTTTGTGCGCTTCCGGTACCGCAGGTCGCCCTCGTCGGTGGAGGTGGTTTCTCCGTCGTCCGGTTAAAATATGACGCACTGATATTTAGTTAGTCTCTCCGTGCCCGCTGGCTTCCCCGAACTTCAAGAGACGTGGAAACCGCAAAAAAGGTAGACGCTTAAATATGATTGCAGGGCGGCGGAAGTGGTGTGTGTGTGTGTGTAAGCGTTGAAATATATTTTAAAACCAAGAAAATGGGAAGGGGGAGGAAGACCGGAACAGTCTAGCCACTCCTTCTAATGGGGGCCTGCCAGTCCCAGTCTGAGCAGCAAAAGAAAAGGGAAAGAGAGAGAAAAGGAAGAAAGAGAGGAAGGTTCAAACAAGACACACACTGATCAAAAGATATTAAGTGGTGTCTAATCCAGCACTGTCAGGTTTGCCACCTCAATGGCAGAAGGTCATGTTACCCGTCACAGTCACAGGCCTTGCGCCAAGCCGGGCCCGCCGCACTGGAGACTGGAAGGAACACCAAGCATTAAAGATGGTCAGCGAAGCCGGTGTCTTCCAGGAATATCAGGAGCAGCGCGAATGTTTTCGTAGCGATGCGCCTGGGACCTGGCGGGAAGAGCAGGTGCGAAAGGCTCTGCCTTGCTGCGCCTATTTGACGAAGTTCAAGGTGGAGTCTAGAACGCTGAGCGTCGAAGATTGGGCAGTCACAAAGGAGATGTTCTATATCCTCGGGAACTTGGCATGTCTGACAGTGTGGGCTGTCCACGCGTTTGATGCGGTAGAGCCAAGAAGCCGTAAAAGCTGAACGTGTTCTGAGTCGGTGAAGAAGGACTGCTTCTGGGCGGCCGAGTTTGGTGGGGACCGGTGATAGTGGGGTTCCTCCAGCTACGCCTAGGTCCGGGTGTCTTTTTTGCGTCTCACGTGCAATGAGAAGCCTGGCCTCGTTCATCTTCGGCACGTGGAGAGTGCTGTTGGTGAGTTCATGTGCCTCAGCTGCGGTTCGGTCGGCCCTTTCGTTGCCGTCGATCCCACAGTGAGATGGCAACCACTGGAATGCTATAGTCCAGCCTTTCTTTTCTAAGGATTCGACTTTGAAAGCGATGATGCGGGCAATCGGAGGTGCGTCTTCCAGATTGCTGAGGATTTGTAGTGCCGCTCTGGAATCTGTGAGCAAAGCCGCCTTCTGTGGGCTCTGAAAGCCGTGGAGGGTATCGAGAGCAAGTTCTAGTGCTTTTAATTCTGCGATGGAGGATGATGTGTGGAAGTTGAGGCGACCGGACTTGATAATGGCGAGTTCAGAGATAACTACAGCATCAGTTGAGGATTTCTTTTGATGACAGACTGAGCCTTCGGTGAAAACTTTTATCCAACCGCCGAAAAAGCTGTCGACGTGTTCTTCCGCAAGATTACGGGAAACCACATCCGAGACCAACTTTTTGCTGCGTAATTGGGGAATTTCTTCCGGTATATTCAGAAACACAGTTGTATGAGGGGGTGGTGGAGGAGGGTCGCCATACAATGTACCGACCGACTCTTTAAACTCTGCGTAGACTTTTCCTAGGCGGGAATTGGGACGTCTATCGAAGCGTTGCAAGAGGTTGGAAGTAGACCTTGTGAGGGTCTGCCGGGCGGGATGTCGTTGTGCCTGACGGAACGCTAGATTGACTATTATGTTTTGCCTAGCTTCGACCAATGTCGAAGCGGACGGGGGAATACCGAGGCAGATTCTGAGGGCTTTCCTTTGAATGATCTCCATCTTCGTGAGCTGAGCGTCCCGTACGAGTACAAGTGGGAGCGCATAGAGCAACCTGGATTGTATCAGTCCCCTATACATTTGCAGAGTCATAGATTGCGAGGTTCCCCACGTTTGTCCTCGGATCCTGCGAAGTACGTTGAGGTGCAGGGCGCACCGAGATATTGTTTTTTTCTCGGCTGGACGCCAGGAAAGGCAGTCATCAATAACCAGTCCTAGGTACATGTGGTTGCGCATCCGTGTTATGGGAGTACCGTTTACAGAGTACGTGAAAGAGGTGGCCTTAAAATTACGTGGATGGTGAGCAAGTACCGCGGTTTTAGATGGCGAGACAGTTAAACCCAGTCGAGTAATTTCCTTTGAAATACCGTCAAGAGTCAGCTGTAAACGACGTTGCATTTTAGCATGCATGGCTGTTGGTGACGTGGCCCACAGGGCCACATCATCCGCGTATATTTGAATTCTTGGAGATTGGTCATCACGGGCGAGAGTTCGGGGAAGAGCGGCCATTGCAACGTTAAAGAGAAGCAGGCTTAGTACACTTCCTGGAGGACCTTCTTGAGTTATGTGTCTGATCGTGCTGCGATCGTTTCCGATGCGAACCTTCATAGTCCGGCCAGTGAGGAAGGAATTGATAAATGCCAAAGTACGTCCCGTGACGCTAAGGACTTGAAGCTGGTTAATGACAGTAGCGTGAGGAATCGCATCAAATGCTTTGATAATATCAAGGAAAATGAGGGCGTAACCGTGATAAGCTTGTTTGGCTTCCTCCAACGCTGAGACGAGATCCTCAATAGCATCTGCCGTGCAACGTCGACGGCGGAAACCAGAGAGTTGTTCAGGGGTCGCGCCAACTGTTTCTAGTACCCAGTCTAGTCTTCTAAGTATCATGCATTCGAGAACTTTTCCAAGGCAGGAGGTGAATGAAATTGGTCGGTATGATGACAAATCTTCTACCGGTTTGCCTGGTTTGTGGATTGGTATGACTTCGGAGTTGAGCCAAGCATCCGGCAGTGCCGCCGTGCTCCAGACTGAGTTTAGCTCCTCCAGTAGTTTAGGCAGCATGATGGGGTCTATGTTGTTTAAAGCCTGGTACGTTATCCCGTCCGTCCCTGGAGTGCTTCTCCGACGGGAGGATCTTCTAAGTGCGTGCTGAAGTTCTTTAAGCGTCAAGTCGGAGTCTATGTTGGGCAGTTGATAAAGGGGGGTCACTGATGAGCTAATTTGAAAGTCTGAAGGGGGAGAGATTTGATCGGCCAAAAGCTCGGCAGTTCGTGCTAATGTAATATTTTGCGATATAGCAAACGCCGAGATCTGAAGCCGATGAACTACCTCTGATGCGAGAGCACGTGCCATCCTCCAAGCCTGTCTTGCGCCACCGGGAGGATTTACATTTTTGTCGCCACTGTTTTCCCTGAAGTCGGTTAGTATGGCAGCGGAACGCTGCGTCGATTCTCCTATAGCGCTGAATATCCTCCATTCTTCTTGTACGTAGCGAACAATTTTGGGCTTGCCGTCGGCGGGCCCTCAGCTTGAGGTAGAGGAGGTCAGGATTCGGGCGGGAGACCGGGACCTGACCAGCCTCGTGGCGTCGTATAGGGCTTGTGAAATAGCCGTTGTGAGATCGACGTTTCCTTCTGAGAGAAGGCCTTGGAGGGGCAAGCGATATTGGTCCCAATTGACGACTCTGCAGGTCCTATGTGTAGCGCTTGTAGACCTTGGGGAGGAGATAAGGATCGGAATATGATCACGACCCCAGCTGTCATGTTGAGGTTGCCATCGTGCGCTGAGTTGTGGTGTAGCGAAGCTGAGGTCCAGGACACTGTTGGAGACCCCCGGTGTGACAAATGTTGCGGTTTCATCATTCAGTGGAACAAGCCCTAGCGTGTCCACTGTGGCCTCAAGAGCAGATCCGCGCGTCGTTGTGTGCTTATCTCCCCAGGTGTGATTATGGGCGTTAACGTCTCCAAGAAATAGAACGTTTTATGAGCAGCACAGCATAATCTTCGCCATAATCGTAGGGTCCCATTTGGTTCCCGGGCGGACGTACGCAGAAACTATAGTGGTGTCGCAGTCCCCTTTACGTATCGTTACAGCGGTGAACTCAGCGACATCGTCACAAAAGTCTGTCAAATCTATTTGATGCTGATCCAGATCTCTTCGGACAAGTATCGTGGCTTTCGGCACTTCGTTCTTCGTGTTTTCAGTAACTGACAGTAGTCCCTGATAAACGACGTATGGAGAAAGTCTGAATTTGCCGTATTTTATACGAGTTTCTTGAAGGGCTAGGACGTCGTATCGGTTGGTCTCTAAATGTAGGCGTAGATCTGAGAGGCGTTGTTGTATGCCGGTAGTATTCCATCGAAGCACTGTTGGACATGCAATATTTCGGGTGCGTCTCTTTGGGTGGATGTTGGGATGTAGCATTATGCTACATTCAGCAGTGGGAACGCTGCCTGAATGAAACCGCATAGGATGTGTGCCCTCGAGGCATCAATGCCATCGAGATAAGCGCACGCCATTTCTGCTGCTAGGCTGAATAATTTTATCCAATTCGCCGTAGGTTTCTCCGGAGCATCTCGGGGTAATCTTTTTGAAGAGTCAGCCGTTGATGTTTGTTCAATATTGTTGACTCCCATTGAGTGTTCAGATTTTTGATAGATGCTCTGTTGCATGTCGACTTTTCAGTGACCGCCACTGAGCCCACGTCGCGGGCGGAGCTGCGAAACTGAGCTTGCTCCAGTAACGTCGGCTAGAACAGCGTCTCAGCTGACACTAAGTAAGCACTGAAAAGGGTGGGGCACGCGAGTGTCTTGAGACGCGGCTTTGGTCCCGCTCAGCTCGTGCGCTGGCTTTAGCAGTGCTTTCGTTTCCCCAGTCTCAGCTGAGACGCTATTTCTAGCAAGTCGGCCCTGACTGCTTATCATTAGTTGCAGCGGGCAAGAGTCTTGGTTGGTGTAAAGCGCAAAGTGGAAGCCCTTGGAGTCGTTGCATTATTACACCTACACCGTTAAAGTTGATCGTCTAACATCATTCTTATTTCAATAACTGAAATAAATAGTAATCCAAAAAAAGAGGACCTGGGGAGGGTTTCGCTCCTGTACAACACTTTTGATAGCGCACTTCATGGTAAAGGGGTTTATTAGACCCTTTTCCTGAGCCTCAGATTTGAGCCATGATGACCAGCTGTATGTTGCCTTACCATGAAGACCAGTCACTGCGGTTTGCACATAACTCCCTCCGTAAGTTGTCTACGAGTAGAGTAACGTTAAAACTGAAAATCTCAAATCCCTGCACGATGGCGAACAAAACAGAACCGGTGCGGTTGGAAAACTAAAATCTTAAAAAAAGCCTGTTTGTTTATCTTAAAGTGAAGAAAACAAAATTCCCCTATGTCGTCGCTATCATATGTAGTTCAACATTTGCACCTTTCGTGGTGTCGGAACATGGCGGGCAGCATGGCTTATTTATGGACGCTTTACACACGCGCCAAATTACAGCCGCCATTGCTGACCTTCTCTTGTCTTACCGAGATGCCGAGCAACTGAAACGGTAGTTGACGATCCTCTACAAAGGCCGATGCTTTAGAAAGGGACACAGTTGAATCTAATGTGGCAATAACCGGGCCTGCTATGGTAATGATGAAGTGAAATAAACGAAATAAGAGGAAACAAAAACTGAAGGTCAGTTATGGCGGCGTCCATGCACAGCTGCTGCAAAGCGTCTATAGGCACTAGATATTTTCGAGAACTTGCTCGTGGCCCTTGTGACGCGCTTCTCGTTGTTGATTTTTTTGTTTTTGTTTTTGTTTTCGCACGACTATACTCTGTTTCACCTTTTGTTGTACCGCACAGAAGGATAGGAGCGCGAGCTCATGGCGTTGGCAGCTGCTCTTAATTCACGAGAACTTGTGCCCGCGAGATGTGCCCCAGACGAAGGAGCTCACGCTTGTAGCCTTTCCCGCGGCACATCATAAGGTGAAAGAGATTATAACTGATTCACTGCAAGAACGAAGAAGAAGCGCGAGGAAATGTTTGAGACCAGTGAGTCAGTGAAAAGACGTTTATTGACACTGGTGAATGGAGGAGTCAACTTATTGGCAGGTTTAGAGATAGCTGGTTAGGCGGGACATTGGCGATTTACATAACTCCGGTAGAGCTGTGGTCCCGCCGTGGGGGAACGACCCCCTTATATGTGCATGTAAGGGGGCCGGACAGGACTGCGACGCGCTTGTCCCACTCTCCCTCAGGTCGACACCAGGCTTCGAAGGAGGTGGGGCGGAGTTGTTGGTCTAGCGCGTCCAGGGCTTTCGTTCTCTCCTCATCGAAGTTTGGGCAGTCCAACACGAGGTGATGCTCGTCGCACACTACGTCGCAATTTGTGCAGTAGATGCAGCCCTTGGCGTAGGTTTCCTTTTCTCGTCGCAGCTTTCTTGATAACAGGCTTTAGTCGTGGTCTATTGCAATCGAAGCGCCGTCAACGGTGTTCTTCCTCTCGCGGGCCGCCCGCTCCCATCGCTGGGTGCGGGCCGGCGTTTGAGACGAGAAGTTCAGGAAAAGTGGCGCTGATTCTGTCCCTGACGCAGAGGACTTGAGAAGAGAATCCTCTGCGTCAGGGACAGAATCAGTGCCACTTTTCCTGAACTTCTCAACCTCGAATTTCAGCCACCTTTCAAAAGATGGCACAAGTGCGCGCCGTCTGCTACAACATCAGTCTTTTTTTTTTATTATTTAAGACAAGAAAACGGTTTAAAAAAATACAATCATAGAATGTGATTTTAAATACAAAAAGAAAGTTATAATTAAAAAATCGTTGCTTAAATAGCTGTCCTCTTCTCTGAAACCGGTTGCTTGCGTACAGAGTCAAGCTTGAAAATAGTCCCACGATTTAAATTTGTTTTAAACAAATCTCAATAAAAATAAAACAAAACCAGCCTTACAGGGAACCAGCCCCGTTCCTCTAGCATACAATTTTTAAAAAAATTAGATCCGATGCCAGTACGATATTTGAGAAAACCAGGAACGCGTTAAAGGAATCCTTTGAAATTTTATTGCAATCAAGTGGTGCTTACAAAAAAAACTGCTGGAGTTGCACTTCTAATATTTTTTATGCCGAGTTCTTATGTTCCCCAGCAGCATTCCCTTAAATGTCGTAGCTGCGTTATGACGTGAAACTGAGCTCCGACACTTCAGGATAACATAAAAAAGGCTTTTTTAATAAATATTAAAAAAGATGAGTGCGCTAATTAGAAAAAAAACACGCATTCACGGAACTAGACAAATCTCTCCTCTATTCAATAAAAAAAAAAAAAAGAACGCGTCTTGGATGCATTACAAGTCTACAAACTTGGAATGCATAGAGTTATGTCTGTGAAAATATCAAAACTTGCACTTTTTGTTTTCTTATTGTACGTTAAGTTTTGAAAAATGCTTATCACATTCTACATTAAAAAAAGTGATGATGAACTGGCAGTTTATTTGCAAAGAGAACAAAATACGTGGCACGCACACAGACGTGACATTTTCACCGAAAAAAAAAAGAGCGTTAGCACAGCTGCCACCGGTAATATGGTTGGGGCCGTTGGACCGCCGGTTTAAAAGAAGAGAGTTATAAACTTAGCAGCGTCCCGGGAACGGGGAAAATGGCCTAGCGTTTTAACGGCGAGCAAACTTCCTGGACCACTCGTTACCACGTGAGGCAGCGTTTTAAATATTTAAACGCACGTACAAAGCTCACGATCTGCCCCAGTATTCGCGACTCCAGCGACCTATAGGGGGCGCCACTACCAAACAAACATGGCGGCTAAGTCCAGGTCGCGTCGGCTCGGCAGGGCCGCCTGAACGGGTGGCGCATTCAGTTTAACAGATTTTCTTTTGTTTAATGCCAAATTTTATAGGTATCTAAACTGAGACGGTTAAGTGTAGCCGATGCACATAAACTTACAAAGCATAGTTTTGTTTTCCCGGTGTTTTTTGTTCTTTTCATGTCAAACTTTCGTTTCAGAGATTTTGTTCAAAGCCGCGAAAATATGGGCTCTGGAGAGACGGTAATAGACTTTAATCAGTTTTGATCATCTAAGCAAAGCAGTGATAACTACAGAATTGTTCCACCGAGAGCAATTTTCAGCTAACTCGTAGGCCTCGACCTTGCGACTTCTCTTTCTACAAAATCGAGCTTTTGTGCGGTCAACAACACAGGCTGCAGGAAAATTACGAAAATTAAGCGAGCGCTTCTTGAGCCAAGGAGCATTTTAACCCGCTGGCGCCCCACTACGCAGCTGATACTCTTATTTCAGTTCTGGTTTTAGTAGCAATCGAGAAGTCATTTTGACGAGCGGGTTATGTATTATATTACATACCAGGTCACACAAAAGCGATTTTAGTATATTCTTTGGGTTGAAATATGAGCTTAGTTGACTAGCTATTAGGTGAACTGCTGAATAATATTTGACAGACAGAGAGATACTACTTAAACTTAGCCAATTGGTTCTAGCCGGTAGCATTGAGACGAATGCGAAAAAACTGAAGAGAGTCTACACCGGAGATTCACGCAGAACCTTTCTGGCATTGAACTTGACTTCGAATCCTAAACGAAAAAAATGAGTATTTTTTTGTGACCGGTCAACCTGAGCAATGTAGACGTATATTGCTGATGGCTTCGACGGGGTATAATATAAATATTGGGGGCGCGATAGATCATAATGCCGTGACAGCTTCTAACATTGCGAGACGCGTCCCCCACCTTTTGAAAGCAGATAATTTCCCTCATTAATCATATGCAGCGAGCAGGTTTTCCTGAATCAAGTAATTGTCAAATCAGCCCAAATCCTTCAGTGTGGTTCAGAGGCTTTTTCGGCGAAAAGCAGCCAAGATGAATAGCTATCGCACTGACCGGCGTGAGTGGCTCAAACTTGAAGCTAATCAAACACAACCAAACTCAATAGAAGCAGCTGTCGAACCTTCCCGTTCACTTGACTGCAACATTAGTGTTCCCTCTAGTGAAACACCTCGTCTGTCGTCCTTACTCCACTATTCTACATCCGTATAAAGAAACCACTTATCAGTCACTAAGTCGTCGTCACTTTGAATGTGATTCGAGACAGTCAAGAAATCGAAACGTTTTTCCGTGATTGCTCCCCATCCAGGAAATCGAAAGCCCGCGACCGTGTGTTGTGGAGTAAACGGGCTTTCAAACACGTGATGGAAGGAAACAACCTACTGAGGCTTCACCACACTAATGGAGTCTCATGCAAACTTTCAGACCTTCGTCAAATTACATTGTTCGCCACCGCGCCGACAACACATGTTCGCGAAAGCCACCAGAGACGCGGAAGGGCGCGGAGCGACCTGGTCCGGCTGGTTCCCGGTTTTCCCGCTTGGTGGCGTCCGTTTTGCTGGAGTCGCGAATAGCCCACTCACTGGTTCTGAGGAAATGGCACCTAAATAATGAAAAATGTTTAAAGTTCGCTTCCAATACCTGATCAAACTGACGCCTCATTTTTTTTTTTTTTTTTTCGTTTTTGGCGTTTAATTGTTTTAGTTTTTATAACCCAGGATTCCTGGGTTTCATCTACACCCCTGTCCGTCTCGATCGAGCATCATATACCGGCTTCCAGTCGTGCATCGCTACTGCGTGATGCACGTTAAAGATCATAGGCTAGTAGTTGTACGTACTGCACTGGATAAATTTCTCTTAAGGCTTTCTCTTAAGACTTTCTCTCCATGGGACGAATATGTCGCGAAAATTCGACGAATTTTGCCCCGCGGGTTTTGCTGTGCGCGTGGCACCAGCACAGTGGCTGCTACGTCGCGCGCAAAGCGAGCGTGCCGTCGGGGGAAGTTCGTTAGTTATTCGTCGCATAATTCGCTCCATGGAGGTCAGCCTTCATACGGGGTAAATAAGTTTCGTCACACCTCAAAGGCAGACCGACCTCGGGCTGCCTAAACACGAGCGTCTGATTTGTTTTGCTTTCATTTTCGTTTATATCCTCTGACCCTTCCTTAGACGTTATTGCAAGAGTTTCAGAGACCTGCGACGCGATGAACATTTAAAGGCATATGCTTCGACAAGCACGCTGAGTAGGCATATTTCTTTACCGTAAGGATAGATAACCAAATAAAGATTTCATATGGACTCCCAAATTAACTTGGACCATAAAATGGCGGCACGCCCACAGAACCCCTGGCAATCAGCCATCGTCAGATGGCGGCCACCTCCACTGGGAGTCGGAATCACTCCCCGGGGAACCGTATAGGTCACGACACGTTGCCTCAAACCCAATGAAAACGAAAGAAAAAAGAAACCTAAACGCAGGCTTAAGATGGCAGCCAACGTTTTGCTAAGATACTTAAGCTGGCAGTCCTAAAAAAAAGATCAGCCTATTGCACACTTCGCGTCCCTTACGAGTGGTTCGCAGTTCCAGTTCTGGGAAGAAGCCATTTTAACCAATCAAAATCTTAAATCTGTCCACGCCGACCGTAGGCTCCGAGTAAGTCTGTTCTCGATCGTAGCCGGACACGTGACGCGCTTCCGGCGTTCCAATTGGCTCGTCTTGACACCCATCCTTCGTCGCACTCCAACTAAACAGTGTACAAATCATTTCCGGCGTTCGCTCGCCACACGGACAGAAAGATTAATATATAGATAGATAAATAAAGATTCAAGGAAAATAGCGACTTCCGTAAATCCGGCTTTCTCCGTTTCCGTTCTTTCTCTCTCCCTTACTTCACTCCCCCACGGTCACGAACCTCGCAGCAGAGATTTTTACAAGGCTCAGCCAAAACCATCAGTCTCTTTCTTCCTCCCCGTCTTACGCCCTTCCCTAAAACGGAGCTTGCAGCGTTACTGAGGGGAAGGAGGGATTCACGTTCATTTTCCCCTGCGTCGATATCAATCCGGAATTTTTATGAGCCGCCCATTCATTTCGGTCTCCTCTTCCTTCTTCGTTCTCTCTCACTTCCCTTCTTTCAATCTCGCACTTATTTCTTCTTACATTCATTTTCTTTTTACAACGAGTATTTACTGCCGCGTGAGAAGGAGACCCGCAGCGGTTCCTTGCCTTCTACGGGTTCCTCCGAGCCTGCGAGGCAGGAGGCAAGATGAGACTCATATTTATCATGTCTTCCACGAATCCCAGAGTCCCTTCCTTCTTCCAGCTCGCTTTCTTTGCCAATTCCTATCCTTCTCTCCCGCTTCTACTCCTCCTCTCCTCTCATCCCGTGTAGGATCACCGCGACTACATTTCGCATTTTTGTACGACCCGAGCAATTTACAATATTTTCTCGTCCTCGGGAAATTCTGGAATCTTGAAATGCGTGATGAACGCGTTTTACTTTGTATTTCGTCTTTTATAAAGACTGATGATACCGCTCACTTTTTCTTTTGCTTCCCGTATAAATCGGTTACTTTCATTTTATGCAAGTTTTGTTCTAACGACCGTTTCCGGAAGCCATTACGAGTCGAGTTTGTCTTTCGTTTTTGCGTCCTATTTTTCTTGTGATTCGATAGTTTTTTGTTTTTTTCATATGTCAACGTTTATTTATTTTTATTACCGTCGACGATTTGAGTCCCTGTGTATTCAGCATGCGGTATAAGTTTCTCCATTGCCCTTATTTTTTTCTTGTTTTTATTCTCTTTTCTGTCCGAACGGACCGATTTTCCTGGGCAAATTCCCGAAAATCCCTGGGCAATTTTTTTCGTTGTTTTTTATAATGTTCATTTTAACGTTCCTTCTGAGTGACGGATAAAACGCGACTTATTTTCCCTCAGGCATAAAACTACCTGTGAAAAAAAAAACATGCAATAAGAAAGCGGTATAAAACAACATCTTTTACGGCATTTTTCTTGCCTTCCATTACATCAACGTACTACTCCCCCCCCCCCCCCTTTTTTTTCCCTCTCAAGACAGTGTTTCCCGCAGCTTTTGATGGCCAATGCGACTTGGCTGTGTTCCGATCCCCTGATTGATGTCTGCCTTCTCCTTTGATTTTAGGCGGAATAGGCCCATTCTGGCGTGAAAGCTCCGCAGCCGTGATTTCTCTGTGTTCATCACGTTCCACGTGCTTCCGTTGCGCTCTGTCCAGCACAATGCACTTCATCTTTAGCTCGAAATTTCTTTTCCGACTTGTACGAAAACATGCAACGTCTCATTGAGTACGTTTAAATCAGAATCCGCATCTCAACGAGTGAGTTTCAAAGTGGTGTGCGGAAAAGCAGATGCACAAGCATTATATTTTAGTGTTGGCGCTAAAGCGTTACACGTAATGGCGTTACCGGTATCGCGTTACTTTTTTCGAAAACATAGCAACGCACTCGTTACTTTTTTTCATAATAGTAACGGGTAACGTACTTACGTTACTTATATTGAGTCACGTGTTACGGTGGTTACGTTACTCGTCGCGTTTTTGTCCAAAATCTTCAAAAAATTACTCAAGTTGTTTTTGTGGTTTTTAGGCGCCAAGTCACGAATCTTTTTGTTTCGCTCGTTTTCTTTTTTTTTTTTTCTCTTTTTTTTATGAGTGGGGTAATTGATGGGGTAATTATGTTACCTTTTCGCATGAACATAACAGCTTCGTTCGACTTACCTGCATGTCCTTCACCGGTGCACAAAAGTGTTGGGTAGTGTACTTCCCATCGTATCTCAATACACATGCCGGAAGTACACTCCCCTACACTTTTCTGCACCGGTGGGAGAGCTGCAGGTAAATCAAACGAAGCTAGCATTTCTTATAATATGGCGCTTACGCATACCTAGAACGTAAAAACAGTAAAACGTGTCAATTCACAAAGAAAAAGAAACGCGAAAGTAACGTCAGTTCAATTCTACCTGTTACGGCAACTGTAACGCGTTCCTTTCATTTCGAAGTAACGTAGGTCGGTAACGGGTTTCTTTTATTCGCATAAAACGAGTAAGGTATTTTGTTACTTTTTTTCGGTAACGCCTACAGCACTGATTATATTCTGTATAAAGAGGAGGCATCCTAGGATGTCGGCAATTTTAAAGTACTTTTGCCACGTTGCGCCTGCGTGGTAGTAGTAGTCGAGCTCGTGTATTACTGCTCATCGGCATAGCAACAATACGTTCACGTCATGAGCGCCCACTATAAACTAGTCCTCGCTCCGTTTTTGCTAGTTACACTAGCGCTCTCAACTGCCATTACGTCATCGACTCAATCGCGATCAACCGGAGTTACACGACGGCGCCAGCTCTTATTAGGGACCTATAGCAAACCGTTGCCGTGCTCCGCGTACCGCACTACCGGAGCCTTTGAATCATGTAGAGTCCCTGTATAGGCTCCCTACGGGAGCCAGAGTTGCGTGTTCATGCATGGCATGTGGATACAGCTCCTCACGTGACTGAATTCGGCGAATAGCAGCGCCGCGCGTTCGAGGCGCGCGGCGCGCTCAAAAGCCGGGGAACGTACGCCGGGGCGCGTGCAACGTCTACTTTGCTGCACGACACTTGATACGGCTCCTCACGTGATCGGATCTCGGCGAATAGCAGCGAGGGCGGCACGCGGCCCGTGGAATCAAACGCGCAACTCTGGCTCCCCCGAGTGGTACCGTGACCGCGGGGCGCGCGCTCAAAAACATGCTTCAAAGGCTCCGGTAGTGCGGTACGAGGAGCACGGCAACGGTTTGCTAATGGCGACGTGCGCGACCGAAAGCGTCGCTGTGGTCGGCCTTCCACGATTGGCCCAAAAGCCGACTATGACGTCGGAAAGAATATACCATCGACGGAAATAAGAGGAACGAAAGAACTTTAATTTCGGCGGTGTTGGCAGTATTGCTTTGAGAGCGCAATGATTTCAGGCTTCCACCATGCTATTTACAAACACCATCGAACTTGTTGTTCGCAAGGTAATGACGTAAAAAGGGGGGGAACCATAGGAGGGCGCCACCAAAACAACTCGCCGCTAAAAGGTCCCTATTGATTCGCTCACAATCATTCAGTTTAATTGAGCTTCCCTACCTCAGTTATAGTCTATTTCCCCTCATGATGTACCGCCAGAAAGGCTCCAAGCGCGAGCTCCTTGCTCTAGGGCACACCTCGGTGTCACAACCTCTCGTGCATTGAGGGCAGCTGCCAACACTATGAACTCGCGCTTCTAGCCCTCGCTGCGGTACAAAATAAAGTGAAACGGAGTATTAGCGGCGAGATGTTTCGGTGGCGCCCTCATTTGGTTACCTTTCGTGACGTCATTACCTTGTGAACAACAAGTTCGATGGTGTTTGTAATGGGCATTGTGGAAGCCTGAAATCATAGCGCTCTCAAAGCAACACTGCCAACACCGTCGAAATTAAGTTTTTACATTCCTCTTAGTTCCGTCGATGAGACATCCTTCGCTGAGGTCATAGTCAGCATTCGGCCAATTGTGATGGGCCGACCACAGCGACGCTTTCGTTCGCTCACGTCGCCAATAACTGATGGGGCTTCGTCCCAATCAATCTAAATATGGAACTGTCGGCCTCATCGCTGCGCATGGCTAGCGCCAGCGAAGCGCTTAATATTGCGGAAGATTGGGGGAGGTACCTAGAAAGTATCGTAGCAGCATATACTGTCAGAAGAGTTATGATTCGAGGTCAGAGCTGCAGCTCGAACGATCGCGGCATGTCGTGGAAGCCAAAGCTCGGTGAGGGCGGCCATTGTAATGTCGGTACCGATAAAACTTTCATTGTGTCTCTCTTGTTTGAATTCGTGTGGAACGTTCTAATTGTCATTTCTTTACTCTAAAAACAAAATAAAAAAGAAACTTATTTTATTTTATTATAAGCGTTCATAGTAAACAAAAAATATGCCTATAATAAAGCTGCATCGCTATTTTTTTTTTTTAAGAAGAAATATTGGGACATCAGTTTTTTTGTTTTGTATCGGTTTCAACTGTGTTCCTTGACGTGCATCTCAACTGGGATTGTTAGGCCTATGTAGCTTGTAACTCCGGGGCAACTTAGTTGAGCTCAGTGATAATTGGGAGATGTCATCGATCGTTGGATTAACAACAGTTACGAGCAGTGATGTAACTAGGGTTCTAAACACATATTCAGGTTACTCAGGCTTAGAAATTGCATCAGAATTAATTGGGGGGCTAGTTGGTTGAACATCGAGATGCTCTATTAAATTTGACAGTTGTAAGTAAGCGCTCTGTCCTGTCCCCCCCTTTTCTTCTCAGTCTTTTGCGCTTTCAAATCCACCGTCTCGATACTCAGGCTTACTCATCCTAGCGTGTTATTTATGGTCTATAAATTCAAAATAACAATCGAAAAAAAAAGCGAATTAAGGGTATGACAAAAAACAACATTTTAAAGTTTTCCGCGCTCTCCTGTGGGATGATCTCACAAGTTGTATAGTTTGCAAGTTGATCTAGCAGCCTAAAAACAGTATTTCACGCGTTTTTCTTTTTTGTGTGTTTTCGTTTTGTTTACGTGAGCTTTACTCGAGCACTAATTTCACGCCATTGAACGTCTTGTAGCCTGTCGGGAACAAGCTATATTGCCACCATATCACAAAATTCGACGTAACGTTTTCAGTGTGGCCAGTAGAGCCGGATAGCCTCTCGGACCAAATACAAAAATTCAATAACTTCGCGGAAAAAATGATTGTCTTGTACTTTAGGTCATCGGTTACATGTCAAGAATGTAGTAGAATATTCTTGCCACAAGCGTGATGCGCCCGCTTGAAACGCCTCCGCAGTCAGGAATATAGTTGGCTGAAAACGCCTTTTTTGCTCCAGTGGATAGATGTTGGCCTCAGACCTTGTAGCGGGCGGCAGCTGGAGCCACGTAACCGAGGCAAATATTTTAGGCAACTACATTACTCGCTCCGGAAGGTTGAAGTGAAAAGAACGCTTTAATGGCAACGAAATGTGTTCGCTACCAGAGATAAAAATATCCCTGTCGTGTACAGACCCGAGTTGAAGCAGTAGTGCAATTATTTAAAATAAGAGGCGAAAAGAAAGCATCATTTGTTCTGACAATAATTATAAATTATAAATTTTTAAGTAATGCATATATGGTTGTTAGTTTTACCTTGATAACCTCCCTACCCAAATTAGGTACACTCGCTGCGCTTCTTAAACAGAGAAAGCGCAGAAACCAAAAACTCCTGCGTTTCGGGTTTTGACAACTATGAAGGTGGCCCATGGAGTAATATAGTAAACATAAAGAGTCGACACTTTGGGTCCTTCGCGGCCGAAGTAATTGAATTCAAGGAATGATATAATACGGAGCAAGTTACTGTATTAGTTGTGGTGTTGCCTCTGCTGGCCACTAGACACCGTAAAAAAGTTACATTTCAAAATTCCTGTTAATAATTTGTTCAGAAAATCTTACATTCATGAACGTAGTGAAATATTATTTGTAGAATTATTTGAACCGCTTAAATTATTTGATGTTACATCCTTAGTCTCGTCGTAGTGGCAGCCCAGCCCCACGGACACCGCCATTTGGTTGGGGGCGCGTTGGGGTGCTCGGGCGCGTCTCAAGCTCTGCGACATTTTGGCTTCGTTGTTACACGCCTTGAGGTATGTAAATAGTAAAGTGTGTCTCAAGTCACCCGGCTCGATCTAAAATGGACCGTACAAATCAACGCCTGCATGTAGCAATCTAAACTTTTTGTCCAAGCTGTATTTCAGAGGCCCGTTTTTTCTTGTAAAATTACAAAACGTAACTCCCTTTCTGTAAAAGAAAAAGCCATACCATAAAACTTGCCGGGGTCAACGGCGGGCGGCGACGCAGACGACCGACTCGAGCGGCGGGGCGCATTTGGCGCACGTATTGATAGATGGCGTCGGGAGCAGCTTCGGAAGGTGTAGCCGACAAGCGAAAGAAAGCTGACGACACGCAGACGAAATCCGTCAGCACCAAAGACGCCGTCGTTATGCAACCACGTTTTTTTTTTGTTTTTTTTTTTTATTTTACGTTTATTGTTCGCATTTATTTTTAAACCAAAGGTACACTACGAACATATTTTCTTCACTTTAGTAAATCACGTTCATCGCTATCAGCCTCGATCAGAGCCGTATACTGGGAGGGTCTGGCCGGTGCGTGTGGCGACGAAGGCGCTGGAGAGGAGAAAAGTGGTGGAAAGGAAGGAGAGCCAGGAGAGCGCCGAAGGAACGAAAGAGCAAGGAGGAAGCAAGGAGGAAGCAAAGAGGAGACGAGCACCATTCTGACGCAACACGCTTTTCGTACGCGTAATTCCAAAACATGGCCATTCCAGAGCTGCCGCGGAGCGGCGTGCTCTGATTGGCCAGATCACCGCCGCAA
Source organism: Ixodes scapularis (assembly GCF_016920785.2). Classification (NCBI taxonomy): domain Eukaryota; kingdom Metazoa; phylum Arthropoda; class Arachnida; order Ixodida; family Ixodidae; genus Ixodes; species Ixodes scapularis. The sequence goes on from NW_024609835.1 coordinate 168,273,945, forward strand.
AAAATATTGACGGCGACGCACATTCGGCGCCGGTCGCCGGCAGGAGCATCTGCTACACTCCGCCGGATACGACTTGGTGGACGTGCTGTTGTGTAGAGTACGCGTTGTTTCATCTGCCAGTGTATATCCATTGAGTTATTCCGCATATCAAGCGAATAAACGTCGGTAGCAGAAGTGTCGAGCATGCCGATGTCCACAGTCCTATTGCTCTCAACATCGGCGACTCTCTACCCAAGCTGGAATGAAGTAGGCCTCGCTGCTGTGTTCCGTAATTGAACCGTGTACACGCGGAGTGCTTGAAGTGCTAACGCACAGTGCTTTTCAACCATATTTTAAGAAGCGAGAACGAGATCCCAGCACAGCGTGTGTAGCTGGTGTCTACGTTTTCCGCGTGGCTCTTGTCAAAGTAAGCCTTGTCGCCTTCCTACGCGCCGCCCGCGTAGCGCCCGCAATGCTCTCAATCGTACTGCTTCAATTATTGGCAGCTTTTCTTGCTTTGAAACGCTATGCAGACTTCGTAACCGCTTCAATGCTTCGCAGCCGAATGAACATTTGTTTGTCGCTGAACAAGATTGCCATGAACGGATTTTCTTCCGCTGTTTTATGCCCACAAGTCTTTACTTTTTCTGCCGTATTGTCACGTTTTATAGCACAGACTGCTATTTTAGGCTATTTTGCGCATACCAAGTTTTGTGAAAGTAAAAGGACGCGAATTGGTTTCAAGCTGTTTGTTTCTTACGCCTATCATTATTTCACATCGTGTTACTTTGATCAGCACTGGAAATGACCTAGGACTGCTGCAATACATCTTTTTAAGCCCAAGGAGCATAGAATGGAGTATGGAATAAAAACCCATGCAGAACTCGGTTTCAAAACAGCTCTGAGAATAGCAGTAACGAGTGGAAGCACAGTGGACAGCAAAATCTTAGTGATCTGTTTCAAAGCATAAACGGGACGCCTGTGGCCAAACACACGACTGAGGCAACTCTGGGAATAACAATAACGTGTTGGCACAGTGGAGAGCAAAATTCCAGTGCAAATGCTTTGTTTCAAAACGAAAACGAGATCCCTGTGGCCAAACATGCGACTGAGGCCACTCTGGAAACAACAATAACGCGTGTTAGCGCAGTGAAGGGCAAATTTCGGTGCCAACTGTGCGCCGTTTCGTAGCATAAACTGGACGTCTGTGGCCATTCACACGACCGAAGTCACTCTGAGGATAACAATAACTTGTGTCAGCTCTGTGGGCAGTGAACTCTCACTGCCAGCCCAGCGATTTGTTTAGAAGCATAAATGGGACGTCTATGGTCGTTCACACGACTGAGGACGCTTTGATAATCACAGTAACTGTGTGTCAGCACTGTGAGCATCTAACTTTTACTGCCAGTGATCTGTGCCCAAGCATAAACGTCCCGTTTATGCTTGGGCACAGATCACTGGCAGTGATCTGCCATGATCTGCCATGTGGATCTGTGGCCATTCACACGACTGAAAGCCCGTCCAAACAGGATAATTCACAAATCCTGAGGCTAGAGGCTATACAACTCCGACATAAATCGTGCGGCGCTCCGCTTCCGTCTGTTTTCTGACGTAGAACGACGTCCTTCTCCGCACTTGGAAGCGGGTGCAAAGTTGGCAGATCAATGTAACAAAAACTTGGTCACGGAAGTGGCATCACACAAATAACACCGGAGCGCCGACCGATCTGCATCGCCGCGCACTCTGATGGCGCGCCGTGCCTGCTGCCGGAACCGCGCAGTACGCACGCGCGTCCTTTTAATGCGGTAGCAATCTTTGGCTACCCCCCCCCCCCCTCCACCTAGAATTTCTTGGACTTTCTGGCCTCCTAATGCTCAGTAGACCATTTCAACTCACATTCGCACACTCTTCGAAGGACCTGACGACCTTGACGCCGTCCTCGACGCCGTCCTGGAGGTCATCCTAGGCGACGTCTTCGTCATCGTCCTCCAGAGGACGCCCTAGATTACGTCCTAGAGACGACGTCCCAGACATCGAAGACGACGCCTAGACGTTCTAGGCGAACTCTAGGACGTTGTCCTTGAGGTCGTCCTAAATGTCGTCGTTGACGTCGTCCTTGAGGTCGTCCTAAATGTCGTCGTTGACGTCGTCCTTGAGGTCGTCCTAGGGGTCGTCCTAAAAGTCGTGCTGGGCGTCGCCTTTTGCATCATCTTTAACGTCGTCCTCAAGGACGTAATCCTCGACGTCGTCTTTGAAGACATCTTTAAGATTGTCCAAAACGTCGTTCTAGAAGTCGTCCTTGACGTCATCCTAGAGCTCGTCTATTAGACCACCTATAGGTTGTCCCAGGGGTCGTCCTAGACGTCGTGTTCGATATCGTCCTTTAGGACTCCTTCCTTAACGTCGTCTTAAAAGTCGTCCTTGAGGATGCCCTACACGAATGCTATCGCAATTCATAGACAACCAACAATAGTGGTTTCTGCAGCAATTTATTATCTGCTGGCTTGCTCGTTAGCCCGCTTTAACGCGACGCGCTCCTGACTGATTGATACGGCGATAGACGCCGTTCTAGCAGCGGTGATTCCACAATCTTCGCTCATCGCTCTGGACAGCGGCCGAGAGTCCGAACTCGCGTCCTCTGAGGCACGGCCAGTTCACGCCACCGTCAAGCCCGACTCAGCGAAGCGTTAACCCCTCCCCCCCCCCCCCCTTTCTCATTTCTTGTGCCGCACACATGTAGTTCTACGGAAATTTATGCAGCACAGTACACCTGTGCGCCGACCAATTCTTTGGCCGCGGAAAAGTTTCCTACGTCAAATCTCACCCGAGTCTTCCGCAGGGGCCTTGAGCAAGCTCATCATGTGTGTCCGGACAACCACTCACAAGCTCTGTTGGCTGTCGGTCAATCACTTAAGGCCTACGCTACTCTTCAAGTCCCATAAACGGCAAAGGAAACGGTTGTGTTCAAAACCTTACCCAAATAGATCCGAGCTACTCTCCAGCGGGATGTGCCACGTAATATCACAGAAAAAGATTTGGATAAAGCGACACTGGACGCGGGAAGGTTGTCGAACGCAAAGGTACAAAACCCTTACTCTGGAGTAAGATCGAGTGAATTTTGGAACAAGACCGAAGATAAGAGGGCCAGGCAGAACAGATGGACAACACTGGCATGTGGCGTGTGACATCAAGTCTGACAAGCACCGAGGCCACCGAAAAGCGGATGAAGCGAGGAGGAAAGTCGTGATGTTTGCTTGGTGCTGTTTAAACAGATGTCGGACTCCCGGACTGCAGGACGCTTCAACTTCCACGATTTTTGACGGAGTCGTGTCTCCTCACGATTTCCGAAGTGTCATGTTTGAACAGGCCTTGAGGCCATACTGGGAGTCAGAATAAGGTGTGTCAGCACTGTGGGCAGCGAGTTCTCACTGCCAGTAATCTGTTTCGAAGCATAAACGGATATCTGTGGCCATTCACACGACTGACGCCACTTTGGAACTAAAAATGACTTATGTTAGCGGAGTACAGAGCAAAATCCCAGTTCCTGTGCTCTGTTTCGAAGCATAATACGGACGTCGAAAGCTCCCTTGTAGTGGGCGGCCATTATGACTCTTGGGCCGCACTTCGGCGAGTTGGTTAACACGTCATGGAGGAATAGGAGCAGGCTGTCCTGTGCGCCGATGTGCGGTCTGAAAAGGTGTAACGTAGATTTTCTGAATATCAGAGGTGCCACTGTACTCGATTGAAATATATTGTACAAACAGCACCGATTGGTTGACGTGATGGAAAGTCTGCTACAACATTGATGAATGGTGTGTGATGACTGAGATCTGGGGAATGCCGATGCAGCGATGCTGATAACTGTGCAGTGCAGAGTCAGTCCGACTCAAGCTTCATAGAGGCAGTCTAGCAGGAACGCTGTGATAAAGTGAAGCGGTCTTCCATAGAGCACTAAGTTTCAAGCCCACCGGACTAGCGCAGTGTAGAGGGTTAAATCAAACCTTTTTGGCGCCAATAAAAACCACAATGCACAGATTGTAGCCAGACTCGTTGCCGAGGACAGCGTTTTGAAGTATTAAAAGACCTTCTTGACGGCTTGGAAGGCTTTTGAAACTGGTTTCGAAGGAATGGGCGTGTTCCGTGGTTTCGTGATGCTGTAGTTCAATTAAGTTGAGACTGTAAGAGGGGTAATCCTCTTTTCCGTTGGTGCTGCTGAAGAGTCCAGTCAGCCAGCCCAGAGGTTAAATAGGTGCAGGTCGCGATTTGGGGTCCCTTCTCGCACCCAGATCAAGTCAGTCGCCTTCTGGAAGGCCTTGGGATGCACTGTTGGAGCAGAATCGTAGGATCCGTCTAATGGGCCCCTGAGAAGTTATTCCATATGACGAATCAAGCAAAGCCCTTTGAAAGCATAGGTCGTAAAACCTCTGTCAGACGGGCACCTAAAATGACCTTTACGCCAAAGGCCTTTAGGAGTTTCAAACGACCTTTAGGTTCTGCCGTGCCAGACAGCGCAAGTAAATGTCGTTTAGACGAGGTTTACAGCGATTGAAGTCTCGTAGCGCGTTCAAACGCATAAATCACGTTCACACCAGAAAAAGGATATTTTGGCGATATACAGTTCGCGCTTTCCACTTTTTCACGTTTCCTCCTCTCCTGCCCTCCTTTCCTCCCTTCACCGCCCTCCGCCACCTGTTTACCGCTCTCCCCCGAGGAGCGAACACGGAGACGCCTCTGTTAATCCGGCTTAAACCGCCGAAGAGGGGGCCTGCTGCTTGATTAAAAATTATTTCGCTGCTCGAAAAAGAAGAAAAAAAATTTAAAAAAAACGACGCGGGCAGCGACCTCGGACGCGCAACGCTCCGTCCGCCTTGAACAAGCTTGTATGCATTGGACTAGCATTTTTCGAAGCGCGGCAGGTTTAGTGTAGGTCCTATTATATGGTCCAGCAAGACCTCCCTGTCCGCCACAAGCTAGCCAATAATTCAAGGACATAACGACGGCAGCGTATTCAAAAAGTGTAAAATAAAATGTATGTAATATTTATAAGAACACCATTGTCTTCACTGCCTGGCTTTCAAATTTTTAGTACTGCAAATAATCGTAATCAATATATTTTTATGATTGAAGACCCCTCGTCGTGCATCGAACCCAAGATTACGCTTACGTGAAACGTGATTCGGCGCGGGAGCAACTCGAGTCACCGTAAACTTTTTTTTTTTTTTGCAACGTGGATTCTGCTTTTTAATCTAGCTGAGGTACCACTGGCAGAACAGGAATCGCATACTTGGAAGGTATATACTGTTCTATTTGCGACTCCATCTAGCTATAGGTGGCGCCACTCATTTTCCGAAATGGCGGTTATAGTGAGGGTCGGAGATGCGTGCCGCTGTTGAGCCTGTCTAGTGTGCTGGCTTCACTAAGCGACGCAAATTATTTCTGGAAATACGAGGAAGCTAGGGTGTTGGGTGTATCTCGAAACAACCCATTCTTATTTGAACCCTTCTCGTTTGAACCCATTCGCAAAACGCCCTTCTCGTTTTAACCTTTCGCGTTTCGACCCTTTCTTGTTTATACCCGTCTCATTTGAACCCATTCTCATTTAAACCCTTCTCGTCTGAACCCATTCGCAAAACACCCTTCGCGTTTTAACTTTTCGCGTTTCGACCCTTTCTCATTTGAACCCGTTGTCATTTGAACACCGTAGTAAGGTATAGAAAAAAGTAAAAACAGTTGAGGATGAAGGTTGAAGATGAAGCGAAGCGGCACCATCTCTTGCATAGCACATGAAACAATTTTCCCTATGCCTGCGTGCCACCCCGAGTTTGTTGACGTAGCTACGTGGTCACATGGTGACGTGGTTTCAAAAGTGCTAGCGCAGATTCGGTGCTTCATTTCTCTTCTATCGCTGTATGTCATTAAGATGTCGTCGTTTGGAGCGGATGGATAATTGTGCTAGTCGTGTGTTATTGCTTGTAATGACCAATTCGGATGGTCATTTTCCCTGAAAAAAAGTTTTCCCACATCTTCGGCAAGGGCGTTCGCGTGGTCAAAGGCTGGCGAGTGCAAGCTTTTCTGGTTGCGCTTCTCAGGCGTGTACCGGCAATTTACTAGCAGAAGTTTTCCCGAGCTCCAAGAGGTCGGGCAGCTTGTCTGCCAGACTGTATCCGGTATCGTCACATCCGAATCGAGATAGGGAACCAAACGAAACAATGTTCGCTGAGGCGGCAAATAGCGGGTTCGAGTGGCAAACGAAGCCATCGAGACAGGCACCCTTTTGTGCTCTGAGACAAGATAGCAAAAACAACAAAGAGAAAGATAATTTATGTTTCAAAGATAGTCAACATTTTTGGAAGAATTTATCCAGCCTGAGCAAGGTATGTTTGCTCTGAGACACGGGCTGCATCATACATCACTTTATTTTACAACTCTGTAATAAGAAGGTATTACACCGCTGAAAAAAAAAGTATGCATAGTGGTGCAGTTTGAAACTTGAACACGCATTACAATTTCAAGGAGGGTGGGTGCAATGAGAAGACTGAGGATTCCAAAAAAGGTACTAGAGAGTTTTAGTAGATTGTTCCGATACCCCCGATAGCCCCGATAACGATACCATGCATGCGCAATGGAGGCGGTGGCGGAGTACCGGGTATCGTTATCGGAGTCATGGGAACGATCTACAAAAACTCTCTACTAACAGTAAACAGAATATGGAAAGCGACGCTGGCAAGCCTGCGTGGCAACAGTTAATCAAAAATCCAAACAAAGTTTATTGAAATTTGACGCGCGTGCGGGCAGCACCACACCGATTTAGACATCTGCCCTTTCATTGATTTTATATTTTCATATTCTGTCAGCTGTACGGACTGTGGTAATGCCAATATTTTGAAAAGTTTTGTGAAGCCGCTTCTGTTTACACACATCTCAAAGAGTCGTAATTTATGTTGTTGGCGTATGCAGCGTGCTCATGGTACCATAGAATGATCGAAGAAGAAGTTAACAGAGCTCACTCGCCACCGAGTCAAATAAAAACGCCAGTTCATTGTGCTTTGCATTCGAGTGGAGACGTGATACGCCGCTGGCGCGTTTTTGGTCGCCGGTGCCACAGGCAAGGTCTCGAAGGCAATTAATTACCCGAATTCGCCATAAATACCGCAGAAAGATTGCGAGATCATGATGTTGGATTAATTTGGGTTCGAAATGAGAGAGGTTAAAATGAGAAAAGTCTTTCTAACAATGATCAAAACCAGAAAGTATGTTTTGAGATAATTTGAAATGAGAAAGGTTAAAATGAGAAAAGTCGTTTTGAGAAGGGTCAAAACCCGAAAGTTTGTTTTGAGAACGGTTTAAATGAGAAAGGGAGAAACGCGAAAGTTGTTTTGCGCTAGGTCGAAATGAGAAGGTAAAAACGAGAAGGTAGAAATGCGAACGGGTTCAAATGAGAACCCCCCAGGGTGTTATGAGCGCAGGTCACCTTTTTACCCTGAAAAACAAGAACGGTGTTTAGTGTAATATTTACGCAAGGATGCGCGCATTTTAATTCTGGAGCTAAACGGAAACTAACCTCTATTTTGGATTTAATTTCTTAATATAGGTCTTAATTTCGGATTCTTTTATAACTCAAGATGTGTCTCACATCGTAATTACTTAGATAGAGACGTTGTTCGCGAAAACTGTATTTTGTGAAATACATGTTTGATCATGTCTGATATTTCTAGTTGTTGGAATTGTTGGAAACATCAGTGCTTATATTTGCGCATTTTCGCTGCCTTTTCTCGCTCAGATAATTGTCATGGGAAATTATGAAGTGCGGGCCTTTTAATGGATTTTTGGGTGTGTAGATGATTAATCGGTTTAACATTATTCCCAGCACAAGAATAAGAGAATAATTCCAATTTTTACAATATGTCCACAAAACATATAAAGTAACAAACGCTGTCCTCACTGCAGCAACCCAAAGATCGAATCCATGTCAGACAGCTGAAATGTGTGTGTGTGTGTGTGTGTGTGTGTGTGTGTGTGTGTGTGTGTGTGTGTGTGTGTGTGTGTGTGTGTGTGTGTGTGTGTGTGTGTGTGTGTGTGTGTGTGTGTGTGTGTTTATAGCAACGCGTGACGCATGACTTTATATTACATCCAGTGTTTGACTGTTTGTCTACTCTTGATAACGATGTCAGAGTTTTTTCATATGCTCAAAAAAATATACCTTTCTGCAAAGACTATTATGGTTAAATGGCGTTTTTTTTTGTGATCTTGGCATATATTGCCGCGATTTTTATTAATAATAATATTAAAATTAATATATTTTAATACGTAATTTTTCAAGCTTTAATGTAATTGTTGCTTATGATCAAATTTCAAACGCGCAAACAGATATCACAATCAAAAGTGTGCTAATAATCATCACTGGTGCCAATTGCAGCATTTTTAATTATTAAGTAATAAAATAAAAATAGTCTAAAATCAATGAAAACATTCTAGCTAATGTGAGAAATTCATGTAAAATTACATTAATTGTGGGTAAAGTATATTTTCCTATCAAAGTCGCGACTTTCGACTATAGGCAAAAGTAAAAAATTGGCGCCAATATTCATCCAGACAAAATGCCCCCAAAAAAATAAATGAAGTTTTTTTAATTACCAATTTTTTCATGACACTTTCGTTTTTACGCTCCGTCTCCTTGACAATCTCAGCCTTTCCAGTTCGACCGAACGCCTACCTGCTTGCACCTCTGTTCACTGCAGCACCACGTGTTTCGTTGGCGTTGGAAGTCGGTCAAACAGTAGTAAGTTTTAGTATTGCGTATACGAGCGAACGCAAGCCCTGTGTGTTTGCGTTAGCTTTGCGTGTTCCACACTGCGCGTGCGCGGAGTCCAAAACTGCTGTCTCGGATGGCGCATGGTGATGAGGCGCACACACCCAACGTGGGGCACGCAACTCTAACGCAACCAAACACCGCTTGCGTTTGCTTCTACGCGCAGTACTAAAACTCTCCAGTAAGATACAATCCCATACCGGCTTCAGCACTACGTTGGGACAGTGAAGCGTGTTGTTTGCATTCAGAAATGACAATTCGCAAGCCATGATCGCGAGCAGTTCCACCATGCCCACTGAGCAGGAGAATCGGGGGACCCTCACTGGAGCGCTTCCCGTTTCCGCCGCGGGAGGGCGAGTGTCGAGCTGGAAACGCGAATACTCCATCTGAAAACTCATATAGCTGGTTGAGTGAATGCAATACTATCGCATTCGTTGAAGCTCGATTTGTTGATTCGAACTTCAACAAATCACACGCACCCGTTCTCCCTATTCCTGTTTACCCAGTCATAGTCGTTCCCTCACGATGCAATACGAGTGCAAGTAACGGCAGTTTATGCAATCTTGACTTTGCACAGCCGTGATCGCACGGTTTTTAGAGCGCTACAGAACTATTTCTGTCTCCCCACCGTGACGCCACACGAGAAAAGCGATTTCGTTCTGTTTGTGAAATTAGGAACACAGAAATCAAGTTATAATCCCGGTAATGAAACAAAGCGAAATAGATCTCTGCAGCCAATACCCAACCGTTCGGGAGGTGACTAGGCAAAAGCATATATAACCTCCGTGCCTTTACCCTCTGCAGACCGCCAGAGAGAGTCATACAAACTCCTTTGCGCTATTATCAACACGATTGAGTTTGCAAGCCGGTAGTTTGACTCGGCTGGGATTCGTCCCTTCTGGCTTTCATAGCTCTCTATGAAACGAGAAAGGTCGATACTTTTCTACATTGGGTGGGTTTGCTCAGGGCCTCCAGTTATTTACGGCCAAAATCACACTGGAGGCGCTTCAGCAATGTTCACTCTGGTCGACACACGTGCTCTCTAAAAATGCCTGTCGTCTACCTTCCCAAAAGATACTTGAAGAGCCAATCATAGAGACCGGCAGATAACGAGGCCGAAATTATGCTTATACCTAAAAAAAATTATAACACAAATTTGGCCTCGTCATTCCCAAGCTGGTTGCCGGATGAAATTCTCTATGCGAATTGCAAGCCAGGGTTGGTAATAGTAACATAAGGTACGTACGGCAGAATTCCCTGCCATAAATAAAATGGTTTGGTTAACGCCAAAGTAACGCGAAATAGGTGCAAAGAGTTTTTCGAAAAAGAGCGTAAACCGAAAAAAAAAAAAAAAAAAGACAGACGAAAAGGAGAAAGAAGAGAAAAAATCTCTGTTGACTTGGCCAAAAAAAAAAAAAAAAGTCTGTTCATGTGATTTTTCTTGTCACGTGACCGAACAAAAAAAAATAAACGAAATAAAAAAAGAACACGAGAAAAAACCATCCCCTGCCCTGTTTTGAAGCTAGGCCCTTTTGATCGTGAAACTAGCGCGAAATCCGTTGCACCGAAGTATTTTTTTTTCTTTCTTTATTGCAAGTTGCGTTAACATAACTCTGCCTGTAATGCTCACGCATTCTCCCATCATTGGAGAAAGCTTAGTTGCCTTTGTAGTTTTTCATGCATGTGTTATTTTTATTTGTGGCAAGAGTTCACGTTCCAAAACGCTTTTAGAGTTTTGGAGCAAAACGAGTTTTCTTCATCTGAGTCACCTTCTAGAGCCAGTAGACCGCACTGGGTTGTCCAGCTGATCAAGCAGCTATTTTCAAATTCTCTGACGTGCCCGTCCTCGCATCCGAGGTCGCCGTTTGACAAGCTTACCTTTCTTCCAGATGGTAGCCAAAACCTCCACGGCAGCTTTGTTCCGTCCCCACTCCCTCTCGAGAGGATGGCTCGCCCCGAGACTAATCCCATTCTCTAGACGCTCTTTCCATCCAACGCTCGCCCTTTCCGTCCCCATCCCCCAGCTTCGGGAGAGAAGGCTCTTCCCTGGAGAACGTCCCGTTTGTACAGCGGCCTTTAAGGGGTATTCACACGAGGGAGAAATCCCGGGGATTTCTCCCCGGCACGCGTATCCCACGACGAAAACGTCAGGCTTTGCGATGTGCAAAAGCCTCGCGTTTTCATTTTCATCAAGATCCGAATATTGCGTCGAACATTCTACGCCGATTATTCCAGAAGCTCATGCATGTACATAAGGAGCCCCGCGTGGCGAGTCGGAGTCAGTTTTCGCCTCAGCGTTCGATCGTACTGCTTCGCCGCCTTCGACACCCGCGACGCTCTGTTATTATCTTTCTTTTTCCTTTTATTTTCAGGCACAAGTTCGCTCCATTAAACGTTCAGTTTACTCGGTCATTCACCGCCTCGTCACTTGTCATCCGTGACAATACGCATTTGAGCATTTGACCACAGCGCCCTCTCGTCTATAAACGTTGAGCCAATGCATGCAAAGTTTAACGCGATTATATACGCATTTGACCGCAGCGCCCTCTCCTGTATAGACGTTGAGCGGCTACATGCAACGTTTCATCCATGACATCCTCAGCTCTTGAGTTACTACCACATCTCAGAGCCCCCTGCTCGTCCCGCAGTCGTGGCCGAGTGGTTAAGGCGATGGACTAGAAATCCATTGGGGTCTCCCCGCACAGGTTCTAATCCTATCGACTGCGCAAACGTTTTTTTTTTTTTTTTTTTTAATTTTTTTAAGAAGACAGATGGGATGGCAATCGATGTGAGCACGGACGCCGTATGGACAAGGCTAGACCCTAAGGAGCTTCGCCCCTTAAAAGACAAAATAACGATTTCAGTCGAGTGATTACAACAAAGTCCACTTCGAGCCCATGCAAAGTGTTTTTGTTTGGCAATTAGCGGCAACCCTGAGCGTCTTCCGCTCACTCAGTCCTAACCAACGAGGTAGAGGGGCTTAGAGCGATAAACCGGGGTTCCGGTCTGCACTCGAAAGTGACCCCCATAAGGCGGCTGCCATTGTACGCAAATTTGACCACTCGTCACATGACCAAACCAAATCCGTGACGTCACAGGAAAGATGGCAGCGCCCATGCAGCGGCTGGCCCCAGCTGAGCCGGAGCTTGTCGTATGCTTTGTTGGTTGTCGTTCGTCTCGGCAAGTTGATTTCAGACGCAGAAGCCGTCATATGAGGCCGTTCGACAGCGACTTCAGTGTTCAGCGTGGTGTCTGACATAAATACAAGGTGAAAATACGGAGGAACGGTGTGCATTTCGCTGGTGACCGACGGTGATATTGCCACGGAAGAGACAATCTGCCCTACGTTGCTCCCACCTCGGATTGATTCGGATACCGCAAGGATAAAATTTAAGGCGACGTTTCTGTGCTCTCGTTGACCATCGGAACCTTCGAGATCTGCAATAAAGCGTGTGCAATATATTCGGATACACAGTTTAGCGACGGAAATTGCGTGAGTCGTGCTTGGCAATGTGCAATCGTGGTGCCACTTCGTTCAAATGCCCGAAGGCTCACTTTGGTTGTGCGGTGCCCCGGAGAGCTGCCTTGAAGCTGGTAGTTACCGTGCGTGCTAAGTGATGCTGTGCTGCTTCCCAAATTGTTCCGGCGTAGACGTGCACTTTCACGGAGCACAGGTGTGCGGCGCGCCGAAGAGCTGCCTTCAAGCTGGTAGTTCCTGTGCCGTGCTTTAGGCGATGCTGTGCTGCCTACTAAATTGTTCTGGCGTAGACGTGCACCTTCACGGAGCACAGGTGCTGCAGTTGGTATTGATTCCGCTGGTCTGTCGCACGTTTCGTCGACACCAAAGTTTCATCAACACTCGTTACGCGAATTGCAAGCTGTATGGACATTTCATCGCGCGAGTTACCTACCCAGTCCACCCATTCACGCCGCTTTGCGAAGACAGTCTGCAGCAGCTCATTACCAGAAAAGTGGTCTCGCATTGATTTCAGTTCAGCTCGTCCACGGCAGTCGCCAGACCCCGAAGGAGAGGATTTATTCGGACAGAATGCCACTAAAGCAGTGCAGCTTCTTTTGTGGTCAGGATAGACCCTTTCTGTCTGTTTTTTGATATTGTCACGGATGCTTCCACCAGTCCTATTTTCTATCAATATTCACTACTCTGGAAAGTTCCAGGCCATGCTCAGCTGTCATTGTATGTTCTGGTGGAGGTGCTGCACACTTTACCCATAGCCCTTCACTCTGTGTGTACCCTGGCGGCTCCTCAGCCGAGTTGCCCGATAACAAGACATCAGTGGCACATTATCCCGAGTCTTAGACCCCCCGCGAATCGTGAACCAAGTCTTATCCGGAGCCCAGCAGAAAAACCGCAAGACGAGCGTGTACCACAAGGATGAAACTCGGAAATACACCACGAAGAACTTGAAATCCAAGCCAGTCGCTGCTACCAGCAAGAACCATAGGAATTAGGTCTTTTGCGAGAAAAAACCAAAGCTGGCTAAGCCAACAATGACAAACCTGTAGCAGCAAACCACGTCCTCCCGCCATTGTTTGCATGCCCGTCGCGCCTCACACTTTGATGCCCTTTCACGCAAAGTGCATAACACGTCGAGGGCTGGATTGAACAATATGACCGTGTCGCCCTCCACAGTGGGTAAATGGACAACCAGCTCCTGCAGAACCTATACTTCTCGTGGAAGAAACTGCGAGGCACTGGTTTGAGAACCACGAATCCTCCTTAACGTCGTGGGAAGTTTGCAACATCGAGCTGAAGTGCATGTTCATCAGCCAACATTGGCGAGAGAGAGCCAATTTCCTGATTCTGTCCAGGACACGGCCCCAACGAGAGCGTCACCACCTTCGTGGAGGATATTTTGCTTCTGATCGAGCACCCACGCTAACCCTGCAGATGCTACAGAAGACAAGAAGCTAAGAATCCCATGTTCCTCATGTGAGGGACAACACCTTCAGTAGCCTTGTCCGCAACCCCACGACAACGGTAGAAGGGTTCATATCAATGAAGCTTCCAACATTGAATGTACACTGCAGGCCCGAGCATGTCACTATCAACGACTCCCCAGCGTCGCGACACTCGAGTCGTCCACCTGCAACTTTGACGCGAGCGGGATTGTTTCAGAAGTTCGACAGGCATTTCAACTGGAGACCTCTTCGCACGAAGCGGCATCTGACGAAACGAGGGCGACTTACGCCACAAAGTCACAACGACCACCACCGGCTACCTCTTACTATTCAATGCCAATTCAACGAGACACCCCGACGCCGAAGCATTCCCGACGTCGGGAAGAACCAGTGTAGGTCGGCGCTGAACAAAGTACACAGAGGAAAATGGAGATACTGCGAATGGCCGACCGAAAACCACTCTGCTACCACTGCACGAGGCCAACCATGTCTACTGGAGGTGCCCGTACCAATGAATTGGCCTGCAAGGGTTTCTGCCGAACGACCCTCGACCACGTCTCGACGAGCGTCCAGGGAAGATTGAGGATTATCTTCGGCGGTCTTTGTCCCTGGTGCCGACATTATCCCGAAGCTCGTAATCTACTTCATCTGGACGGGAAGTAAGCACGACAAAGCAGGTGAGCGGCAATGCAAGGAGAGTTGATCTGGTGTCGGTGGTCGTCCAAGGACAATACCTAATAATTTGCTGCCACTAATTATCTGTGTACACGCCACGAAGCACACAATTTTCAACTTTGAGGGAGAATGCCGCTCAGTGACCTTAACAAATAGAATGGTTGGTTGCTCTCAAAAGTGGACCGCAAGCATCACGAGACTTCACTTTGCCACACAAGACTTGCACAAGTTGCAGTGGTCGTGGGATGCAGAATAAATCTCCATTACGAAATGGAAGTGAAATGGCTTGGATAGCAAACAAACATTGTTGCCAGCTACCAAGTCAACGGTACAGCAAAAGGCACAGCCACATAAGCCATACATGCCCGAGCTTGCTGCATTGATGCAGAAAACTACCAGGAACATTTTGCGGATTAGAAGCCAGCCCTGCAGCTTCAGTGCATCGGATGTCAGTGGGCGCACATGACGTATGATTGCAAGACGGCATCAGTGCTACTCGACCAAACTGAACACCGAAGTGCCAGGAGCGTCATCCCACAACAAGGTCCACAGGTATTAGGACTGAACACCTGACAGGAGACTGTCGCAGAAAGATTTCATTCTGGAACCATTACCTAAGAGTCAATAATTATGTAATCCAGGGGAAATAAACATATTTGATACACTAACCAGATAAACCTATTTCCGCTCGCCTTTACGCCTTCAGAGTTTATACACCAAGAATTGTGTTCACCACACGCTCAGGTCCTTTTGAGGACACTCGCATCCCTGACCCTTCAATATTAATTAATGGGACATAACAGACTGGCAGACTTGTTGCATTGGGCTGCACTCATTCCACTTCTCCTGAACACACCTCTGAGCATATACTTTAATTGTATGTGTTGATGCATTGTTATATAGCAGGACACTTCCTATACGTATGACACAAGACCGTTTGCAGAACCCCATCAAGCAACACAACTGTCACCATTTTGTTTCGGCGTAAAGCACACAAATGGGCCCCAGTTCACGTCGAATGCTAATGTATCATTCAAGTCCAATAGGCGCTGAGCCGAGTTCACAGTGATGGCGGACATAACATTCTTGTCGAACAAATGCCCAAAGTATGAAAGCCTGGGGTAATTAGAGTAGTAGCTACTGTAATTCGTTTCATCACAATTTGGCAAACAGCAAAGGCTACAGTCTCGGTGAGCCAATATGTACGTTGGAGAGAGGCACATGACAACATGTCATTCAGAGTGCTCGTCTGCACAGAGCTGTCAAACACCTTCGCTTTGTCTCTCTGATTGGCTCGAGGGGGCTGTGGCGGCTGCCCTTTTCCAGGTTACAATGATACGAAGTATAGGCAACCCACACTTTTCAAAAAAGGATATTGAAGAGACCGAAAGGAATGGTCAACATTTTTCAACAAGACTGCTCTTCAGGCAAGGGGTGAACACAAATATGAATCATCTTATCTAAGTAATTAGAACAAGTAAATAATTGACCGACTAATACAATGCACTCTTGGTGAAAAAAAGTATTGCTGCAATATATCCTACGAAAGAGAAAAAGGTGCAGTTAATCTATGCAGATACAAAAACAGTTGTTTTTATTGCAAGCAGGTTCTTGCAACGATTTATTCATCCCCACACTCAATAAAACGTCATCCTCGAAGCTGAAAATAAGTGTGCACTTCGCACTCACCATAAAAGGAAGAAAAACGATCCAATGTAGAATCGTCGATTAGCACAAAGGGCAGGATCGCAGGAACTTCCTCGCTAAAAGTTGCTATGGTTATTCGGTGACGCAGGCCTGAAACAACTTCTCCTAGTCCCTAACGCGACGCATACCTTTCGCGTCGATTCTCAAACATTCCAACGTTCAAAACAAAGCTAAGAGAATGCGAAAATTGTATGCTAAAAGCACTCAAAGTTCTATCGATCCCCGAACAGATCCCAAACCGAGCACCGGTACGGCGATACAGCTGTCTCACAGGCGTTAGTATCCAGATGATCCAGAGCGATCTTGCGCAAAAAGGGTATAAAGTCTCATTCTTTCATATTTTCACATTATACCTGCGTCAGCGAGCACGAAAAAGCCCGAAATCGTCGGAAAGCCGCTGCACATCACGGCTGCCGCCGCACCGAACAAACTCGCATCCGCCAGCTCTGGGCGCTGCCATCTTACCTGCGACGTCATGGCTCTTGTGAGGTCACGTGACGAGTGGTCACATTTGCGTAAAACATGGCGGCAACCGGGGGGGTGCCACTTCCGAACTTCCGGTTTATCACTCTAAGCCCCTCTACCTCGTTGGTCCTAACCAACGTTACTAGAACCACTCAGTTAGGGAACTGCGATAGAGCCTGCACTGAAAAAGTGGCACCCATCCGTACTCGAGAACCGAGCTAATGGCAATCTCAACGCCGCCATTTTTCCCGCAGCGGCCACTCGGGGAACTGCATGGCTGCTTCTATTGGTTCGGGAGTATCGCATTCGATAGCTCTATTTTGGCTTTAATCGGCCATTTTGGCGCCGAAACATATACGGTGGAAGGGGTTTCGGGGATGCCAACCGCCGTCACCCAAGCGGACGCGCCTCGAATAACTTCCGAAGTTAGGACGCGCCCAGGTCGGGACGCGCTACCTGCAATCACCGTTGAGACCTTGCTTGTCTAAAAACAATATTAATTGTGCCGCAAATGCTTGTAAAGGCTTTAGAAAGCATCACGCGCCTGTCATTTTGCACAAATCTCCAATGAAAAATCCTACTAAACGAGTTTTTTCCGTTTGTTTTTACGCAAAAACATGCTTTCTGGAAGCTCAATGTGACCACAGTAAAGAAAAAGATTGAGCCACTATCTTGGCACTTTGTGCCTGGGAGCTTCGGTGCTCTGAAAACATTCAGTGACTCTAGCAGTAGCCATATAAGAGAACTTCCATGTTTAGACTCGCCGCAAAAGGGCAGCGCTGTGGTCGTATTTAGCTAGGTCTCGGTAGACGCCAGCGGCGCAGAATTCACCGACGCGTTTCCCAACTAAGTGTTCTAGTAACGTTGGTCTTAGCGTTGCTCAGTGCTCCAGCTCCTTTCCGTGCTTTTGCTGCGTTTTTGTTCTGTTCGGTTCGGCGTCACGCTCTAGCTTGAGTTTCATCGCACGTGTCGGAGGTTCTCCAGCCGATCCTCCTGAAGTCGTATCAGCGCCAAGGTCGCCCCATAAAGATCTTCGCGAAAGAAAAAGTTTTAGAGCGCAGCTCTTAGGGGCCCGTTTCCAGCCTGAGCAGCGTCGCCGTCGGCGTCGGCGTAACCGGGGGGGGGGGGAGTCACGTGACCCCCCCCTCGAGGTCACCACGTGACCCCCCCCCCGAGATCACGTGACCCCCCCCCCCCCCGAGATCACGTGACCCCCCCCCCCAAGGTTACGTGATCCCCCCGAGGTCAAGTGACCCCCCCCCCCCCGAGGTCACGTGACCCCCCATCCTCCGAGATCACGTGACCCCCCGGGGGTCACGTGACTAGCCGCAGGTGACGTGACAACCCTCAGTACCCTTCTCTACTCCTCCTCAAGAGCTGCGCTCCTATTTGGCATTACAGGGATTTGTAAACGGCTTTCATTTTTTTCATTCCTTCCTATTTCCGTTCTATGGTCCCATTGAGTCTATGGTCACCCTGCCTCTCTATGATGTGAGCTATATATTGGTGCACTGATAAAGTGATGCCGGGTAGACGTTTTCTTTGGGTGTAGCGAGTGTCCGAGTTAAAGAGTTGTTAATTAAGTTCCGGGTATCAATATGTTACATTGATGTCTGGAGGCATATCCAACCTCAGGGTATACTCATTGTGGAGATGGAAGTGTTTAGTATGTGCCGGAATAATGTTTTTACTTTCTCAGTGGGAGGTAGGTATATGTGGGTCGCTGCGGCCCCCGAAGATATTCGCAACTTTCACAACTCATAGGGGGCGCACTGGTGCCTATCAAAATTGCGGTCATCTGGATGATCGTCGTTAAAAAGCGGTATACTAGGCTGGGTCTGCGCGCGAAGCTTAAGTAATTGTAGTTTTGCTATATACGCGCAGTATCAGAGACTTTATGTTTTTTTGTTTTTTTTTCACGTCAGGAAAGTGTAGGCAAGCCATTTTATTATGAGGCCAATCCTTTAGGAGCTAGGGAGTGCGATTCTCACACCACGATACCACCATCGCTTAAAGTCGCTTCTCTATGGACCCCGTTGGGACTCCGTGCAGACCCTGTATGGCTTCTCTGCAGACTCCATAAGGAGCCCGTGTAGACCCTGTATGGCTTCCCTGTGGACCCTGTATGGCTTCCCTGTGGGCCCTGTATGGCTTCCCTGTGAACCCCTTACGTACTCCCTATAGACCTTGTATGGCTTCTTTGCAGACCCCTAAGGACCCTACACTCTTTAAAATGACTTTTACAGAGTACGTTTTTGCATAAAAACAAATGGGGAAAAGCTTTTTTTGTAGAATCCTTCATTGGAGATCAGTACAAAATGACAAGAACGTGATGTTTGCGTACTTTTAGCTTACAGGGTTTTGCGGCACAATTAATATATATATATATATATTTTCTTTTACAGCCATGCCTCACCGGCGACTTCAGGTAGCGCGTCCCAACTTGGGTGCGTCCTAACTTCGGTGACAATTCGCGGCGTGTCCGCCCGGGAGACGGGGGTTGGCACCCCTGAAACCCCTCTTCTACCGTATATGTTTCGGCGCCAAAGTGGCCGATTAAAGCCAAAGCAGAACAGTCACATGCTGTCGAATATCGATAGTCCCAAATCAACACATGCAGTCGTGCAGTTATCCAAGTAGCCGCTGCGGATGGAATGGTGGCGTTGCGATCGCAATTAGTTTGGTTTTCGAGTACAGATCAGTGCCGCTTTTTCAAGGCAAGCTTTTTAGCAGTTTCCCAACTGACTTGTTCTAGAAACGTTGGTCGGTGCGGACCCCATAGCAGACCCCCTGCAAACTGAGTGGCTTCTCTGCGGACCCTGTAGGGACTCCCTGTAGACCTTGTATGGCTTTTTTGCGGACCCATGAGGACCCTTGTTGTGTACTCGGACATCCACGCGCTCCGCGCATGAGACTGACGAGCCGAGAAGCGCATGCCTTGCGCCGAGGCTCGTGACCAGACAGCTCGTGACCAGATTCTGACCGGCGTCGGCGGTCGAAAAGCGCCGCTCTTCAGAATAAAGGTACGTTTATACTCCAACGTAACGTCGACGGGCGCGGCGTAGCGCAGCGCGCTCAGATACTGATTGGTCGCAGGTATCGAGTTTCTGGTTGCCGGCCAATGAAAGACGCGCGTTCTGCGCGACGCTGCGTTCACTGCGCTCAACGTCGGAGTATAAACAGCCCTTAAAACCTTCGGGTTTCCACCCTCCTTGTGCTTTGCTTCAGTGGCGACGAGGAATGGGCTTCTTCCGCGACGGAACATCACGCTAAGGCACGAAGAAAGCAAGGATGGGGTCACGCCCGCCCGAGTTCGACGAAACGAAGAGCAGCTGGAGCACGTACCGAATTCGCCTGGAGGCCTACTTTGAAGGCCACGGTGTTACGGATGCGGCGAAGCGTCGAGCCCTTCTGGTATCGTCCCTCAGCGACAACGTCGTCCGAATTCTGCAAGGGCGCTGCCAGACGACGTGCGTCAATAGCCTGACCTACGAGGGCGTCGTGAGCTACCTTGAAGAGCACTTCGATCCCCAAGCGAACGAGATTGCTGCCAGCTACGCGTTCTTTTCACGCAAACAAGAAGAAGGAGAGAAGGTTCAAGACTTTGTAGCTGACCTGCGGCGTCTCGCCAAAAATTGCAATTTTGGCGGGAGCCTGGACCGTATGCTGCGGGACAGAATCGTTTGTGGCATGCGGGATGACGAGGCACGACGTTTCTTACTCACGCGTAAGAAATTGAACCTGGAAGAGGCGGAAGAATTTGCAATGTCATCGGAGACAGCCGCCGAGAACGCCCGGGCAATGCGGAAGACTGATTCTGGGGACGGAGCTGGCGGTGTGCATTTTGCTCAAAATCGACGGGGCAATCGGCGTCCTAGCGGACACGGTACCAGCGCCAGCACAGTCCGTCCACGCACGTTGTGTTGGAGATGCGACGCACATCATGCAGCGGACGAGTGCCGGCACCGCAGCTCTGTGTGTCACAAGTGTGGCAAGAAGGGGCACTTGGCTAGGGTATGTTCGTCGGGTCGTGCTACTCGGCAAGGAGCGTACGCGCTGAAAGATTCAGATAACGACGAAGACGGCG
The DNA here is from genome assembly GCF_016920785.2 of Ixodes scapularis. Taxonomy (NCBI): domain Eukaryota; kingdom Metazoa; phylum Arthropoda; class Arachnida; order Ixodida; family Ixodidae; genus Ixodes; species Ixodes scapularis. The sequence goes on from NW_024609835.1 coordinate 168,294,587, forward strand.
AGGAAGAGATGCTCCACGCCTTGGTCGCTCACAGTTCGTCTAACCGAGACATCGTGAGACCGATCGAACAAGATTTACTGTGGGAAGACCGGAAGCTGCGAATGCTTGTGGATACGGGATCACCAGTGAGCGTGATACCCAAGAGCGTTTTCAAGAGACATCGCAAGTGGTGGCCTGCGTTGGAAAAGATTCCCCTTCGCTTGTCGTGCTTCCTAGGGCTTCTACCGGTGCTCGGTAGAATTTCCATGAGAGTCCAGCACGGGCAAGTACTGGTGAGGAGCGTTCTGGTCGTTGTAGATTGCGAAGGACCCTTACTGTGTGGCCGGAACACGATTCAAGCGTTCGAAGACGCTGGTTCGTCACTGCTAAAAGTGGAAATGCCCTTTCATGTGAACGTGCTGCGCGGAGACGCCCCGGTGCAAAGAATGCTGGAGGAATTTGCTGACGTCCTCGAAAAGAATTTGGGCTGCTGTGAAGGCCCACCCGTGAGCCTACATAAGAAGGAAGGTGCTCTCCCCCGCTTCTGCAAGGCGCGTCCGGTGCCATACGCACTTCGTGAAAAAGTGACGGCAGAAATCAACCGTCTAGTGGCGGATGGGGTGCTCTCCCCGATCCGTATTTCAGAGTGGGCTACACCAGTGGTGCCGGTGGCGAAGAAGAACGGTGATATAAGGTTGTGCGGCGATTTCAAGCTAACGGTCAACCCTGCTACGCACCTGGAGCAGTATCCACTGCCGAAAATTGACGACATTTTTGCATCACTGTACGGGGGAGAGGTATTCAGCACGCTCGATTTACGCAATGCGTACAATCAGCTTCCCCTCGACGAAGAGGCTCGTAAGATGGCTGTGTTAAACACGCACCAAGGCTTGTACCGCTACAACCGTTTGGCTTTCGGCATCGCGTCCGCCCCAGCCCTATTTCAACGCCGTATCGAGTCACTTCTGCACGACCTTCCACGTGTTAAAGTATGTCTGGATGACATCATCGTCGCAGAAAAAGAGAACGATACATCGACACTCCGACAGGTGTTTCAGCGGCTACGGGACAGCGGCCTTAAGTTGAACCAAGCCAAATGCAAGTTCCGAGAGAAGCAGGTGTCGTTTTTGGGACACAAGATTGACGCCCTGGGTCTGCACCCTCAGCGAGACAACTTCGAGGCAGTGACAGCAGCGCCGAAACCGCCATCGGTAAGCCGGCTGAAATCCTTCCTGGGGTTAGTCACGTATTATGCCAAATTTTTACCCAACCTGGCAACGACCTTGGCTCCGCTATATCGGCTGTTGGCAAAAGGTGCATCATGGCGGTGGGGACAAGACCAGGAGAGGGCCTTCCAAGAGGCGAAGCGCTCTATGGCTGACGCAAATGTTCTGGTGCATTACGATCCCAGGAAGCAGTTGCGACTAGAATGTGATGCATCACCGGACGGACTCGGCGCGGTGCTGCCACATCGCATAAACGGAAGGGATTTCCCGATAGCGTTCCGTTCAAGGACACTGACATCAGCGGAACGCAATTATTCTCAACTCGAAAAGGAGGCGCTAGCCTTGGTCTTCGGAGTTTTAAAGTTTCGGGATTATCTCTTCGGAAACCGCTTCACACTGGTGACCGATCACAAGCCACTAACGGCACTGTTTCATCCGGAGCGGCCGATTCCCCAAATGGCGGCGGCCAGAATTCAACGGTGGGCATTGCTTCTCTCAGCATACCAGTACGACATCGAGTACCGGAAGGGGCAGCAGAATGGTAATGCCGACGCCCTTAGTCGCTTGCCTTTGCCGGAACAAGGGGATGGCAGCAATAGCGAGCTTATGGAGTATGTGTTGTACAGTCAGCACTTAGACGACCGAACTCTGTCTGCAAAGCAGTTGGCGGCCCTGACCACCGAGGACAAGATCCTCCGACAAGTAAAGAGATGGGTTCAAGGCGGGTGGCCACCACATTTGCGCAAAGATCAGCAGACTTTCCAGCCGTACTTTGTCCGAAAGCATGAACTCACGGTGTGCCACGATTTGATCTACTGGGGTCATCGAGTGATTCTCCCGGCAACTGCGGGAGCATGCCTGCTGAAGGAGCTACACGATACTCATCCCGGGATATTGGCAATGAAGAGTCTCGCCCGGACAGTTTTTTGGTACCCGGGCTTAGACCAAGAAATTGAGAGACTTGCAAAAAACTGCCCGCAGTGCGTGCAGTGCTGGCCGATGCCCGCGGCTCAGTGTCACGTGCCTGTGACGATTATTACGGGTGGAAGAAGAAAAGAAGCGGAACGGAACGAGCGCGTTCCAGAGAACGGCGAGCGCGAGCAGAGAACGCCGAGCGCGAGAAGAGAACGGCGAGCGCGAGCAGAGAACGGCGAGCACGAGAAGAGAACGGCGGCCGCGAGAGGAGAGGCAGCAGTGAAAGCCAGGGTCGGGCCGCGACGCACGGCGACGACCAGAGCTCGGAGGGAGGACCAGCCGCTACGGACGGCGACGCCTGCTACGAGCAACTCCAGGGGGAGTACGAGACACCGGCTTCCGCATCGTCACAGCAAGCGGCGACGCTCCGCAAGGCACCGGGGAAAGACTTGAACTTGAGGCAAGGACGGTAGCGGGTACGGGCTATGAGTGTGTTGACGTGACTTTGACTGCCTTCAGTGTTTTGTTTTTTCTTATTGCTAATTCTTTGCCTATTGTTTTGCTTCTGACACGTTACTATCTTCCTTCTTGTAAATATATAATTTCTTTTCTTGATCCTCTCATGGGCGTCGTTTCTCTCTTTTCCCGATTGACGATGACAATTTGGCGAGCCTGCCAGGATTCCATTAATCCACTAGCCTGATCTCGTTGGTCCGGAGGAGAGAGTTCGCGACCATGACTGGGTCCGGGGTTGTAGAGATTGATAAATTGATGGCGGCTGGGAGGGAACTAGGATACACTGGAGAGGAGCTGAAGGTCTGGGTTGAGAGGGAGAAAAATATTCAAAGAGAGGAAAGGCTGCAGGCACGGGAGGCGGCAAGAGAAGAGCACGCGGCGCAAGAACGCGCATGTCAAGCGGAATGTGTCCGACTGGATAAGGAGCGGGAAGTTCTACAACTCAGAATCGCTGCCCAGGAAAGAGGAAATCGCGAAGCGCGAGGGGAAGGAGGAGAAGGCGGTTCGACTGGACCAAGTCATAGCGCCAGTCCACACAAACTGATACCGCAGTATAATGAGACGCGCGACGACCTCGACGCGTATTTGCAGAGGTTTGAGCGTACGGCCACAGGCCTCGGATGGCCACAGGACAAGTGGGCAACCACTTTAAGTCTTTGTCTCACAGGAGAAGCCCTGACGGTGGTCGGTCGCATGACCCCTGCGGATGCGATGGATTATACAAAGATGAAACTGGCGCTGCTTCAAAGATTCCGGTATACAAAAGAAGGTTATCGCGAAAGATTTCGTGAGGCGAAGCCCGGAGATGGGGAAACAAGAAAACAGTTTGCAGCCAGGTTGACGGGGTATTTCGATAGGTGGATCGAAGTGGCAGGAGTCGAGAAGACTTTCGAGGCGCTCCGGGACAGAATGCTAATGGAGCAGTTCATGACGACTTGCGCTAGTAAGTTGATGGTCTTTCTCAAAGAAAGAGACTGCTTGACCCTAGATGATTTGGCTGAAAAAGCCGACGTCTTTCTGGAAGCACAGACTCAGCCGAGCGCTTTAAAAGCGAAGGTAGAGGGACAAGACCCGAAAACCAGTGCAAGTACAGTCCCTAAAGCACTCAGAGAGGACACACGGAGGATCCTCCGATGCTTTTTATGCAATAAGGTAGGACACAAAGCCGAGAACTGCAATGGTCGCAATCAACAATACAAACCATCGACATGTTGGCACTGCGGCCGGATGGGACACAAGGCCGACAAATGCACTATGAGGGCTGGCGATAAACCACAAGCTTCTTGCCTGTGGACAGCCTCCGACGAAACGGCAGGCGAACCAGATGAGGCCTACCTTACGTTAAAAAATGGCGACAAAATACCAGTGGTTAACGCAGCTGTAGGGAGGCCACCCAAGTTTCTGGTGGAGAATATGCCTGTGGTCGAAGGCCGCATTGGCGAGAGAAAAGTTACGGTGCTTCGGGACACCGGCTGCAATACAGTAGTCGTAAGAAAGAACTTAGTGCCCGTTGGGTGCTACACTGGAAACTGTAGTCCTGTATATTTACTGGACCGAACAGTAAAATACTTACCTGAGGCGGAAATTGTGATCAACACACCCTTTCTGGCAGGAAAAGTCGTGGCGAAGTGCATTGACGATCCCCTATACGACTTAGTGCTTGGCAACGTTCCACAAGTGAGAGATCCCAACGATCCGAACCCATATTGGGATTCCGATCAACAACGAAGTGACGAGATGAAGACACCTACTGTCCAGGGAGTTGGCCACCAGCTGGACAAGAGAGCCGAGGTACCAGAGAGGAAGGACCACAAAGAGGCCTCTCCGTACGACTCGGAAAACACGGACTTGGGTCTGATAACTCCGCTTTCAAGTACCGCGGGAGTGGGAGAGTCGAGGAAGAATAAGAGCGGGAACAAAGCGGAACCTCCACTGAATGTGCCACAGGTACCGATTCTCGAAACGACAGTCGAGGAGCTTTCGACAGAACAGAGGAACGATGCGTCCTTAAGGAAATGTTTCGACAAGGTCGGAAAGGTGGTAAAGAAACACAAGTGTCGTACGAAGTATGAAATGGTGATAAAGAACAACCTGCTTTTTCGGAGCTGTATATTTTCCACCGGGAGGAGCATAGAGCAGCTGGCTCTCCCAGCAAGATTTCGACCAACTGTTATGGCAATGGCACACGATGGTATCATGTCAGGCCACCAAGGCATGAAGAACACGCTCGCGCTAACGGCTGAAGAGTTCTTTTGGCCGGGCATGCAGAGTGACATCAAGAGGTACGTGCGTTCCTGCGATGTATGCCAGCGCACGGTGCCAAAAGGCAGAGTAGGCAAAGCGCCTCTTGGGACAATGCCTGCCATCGAGACGCCATTCAAGAGGGTGTCGATCGACATCATCGGGCCGATCAACCCAACGGCGAGTTCGGGCAAGCGATATATTCTGACCATGGTAGACGTCGCCACAAGGTACCCGGATGCTATGCCATTAAGAAGCATCGGCACGGAGAAAGTGGCAGAAGCCTTGGTGGAAATGTTCTCTAGGTATGGAATCCCGAATGAGGTTCTTAGCGATAGAGGTTCCTGCTTCACGTCGGACCTCATGAAAGAGGTAAGCCGGCTGCTGTCCATGAAGCATCTCATGACTACACCCTACCATCCGATGGGGAACGGGTTGGTGGAAAGATTTAATGGAACCATCAAACAGATGATTAGAAGAATGTGTCAAGAAAGGCCCAAGGACTGGGACAGGTACCTCCCGGCACTACTGTTCGCCTACAGGGAAGTGCCACAGGCAAGCCTGAAGTTTTCACCATTTGACCTACTATACGGCCGAAGAGTTCGGGGACCTTTGGCCATCCTTAAGGAGATCTGGTCCAACGAGACGCTCGAAGACGACGTGAGGACGTCCTACGGTCACGTACTCGAGCTAAGAGAGAGACTACAAAGAACATGTGAGCTGGCTCACCGCTTCTTGGAAGAGGCCAAGATCAAGTACAAGGAGCACTATGACAAAAAGAGCGTCAACCGCCAACTGAAAGAAGGGGACTTGGCCCTCATTCTCCTACCGAGCGACCACAACAAGTTAATAATGCAGTGGAAAGGACCATTTGTAGTATCCTGCAAAAAGAACGAAGTGGACTACGAGCTCGATGTTGGAGGACGCAAGAAGGTGTTCCACGTGAATATGCTCAAGAGATACCAAGAAAGAGTCGAGGTCGACCGGAGCCAGCCAAGCTGCAGTGCGGCAACGCAGGAACTTGGCGAGGCTACACTTGCTGGAGAGGCCAACAAGGCATCGACGCCTGATAACGTGACTGCACATGACTGGAAAGAGGTCACGGTCAACGATGACCTGGATGATGATGAGAAAGATGAGGTGTGGAGGTTGATCGAACAGTATAAGAACATATTTTCAGATCTTCCAGGTCAAACTAACTTGATCACGTGCGACCTGAAATTGACAACCGAAGAGCCTGTGCGGGTAAGGCAACATGCGTTGCCATTTTCCGTCCAAGAGACAGTCGAAAAGGAGATTTTGGAAATGCTCCGACTGGGCGTTATTGAACGGTGCACGTCACCGTATAACGCGCCGGTTGTAATTGTTAAAAAGAAAGACGGTTCTAACAGGTTCTGCGTTGATTACAGGAAGTTAAACGACGTGCTTAAGGATGACGCAGAGCCGATTCCAAGGGTGGACGTCACCTTCGCCAAGGTGGGCCGCAAGAAGTTTTTCTCTAAGCTGGATCTAGCGAAGGGATATTGGCAGATCCCGATGGAGGATTCGGCCAAGGAGAAGACAGCGTTCTCGTCGAGTAGCGGACTTTACCAGTCCAAGTTCATGCCTTTTGGGCTCAAGACTGCCTCTGCTACCTTCACCAGACTGATGAGAAAGTTGCTTCATGGAATTCCGGAGGCTCATCATTACATCGATGACATTCTCATCGCCTCGGATACGTGGACGCAACACATAAGAACGTTGCAGACAGTTTTTGATCGGTTGCAAGAAGCTAACATTACGGCTCGGCCGAAAAAATGCGAGATCGCATTTACAAAGACGACCTTCCTCGGTCATGAGTTGGGCGGAGGACGAGTCGCACCCCACACGGAGATCCTTGGAAGGATACAAGACGCGCCAAGGCCGGTGACAAAACGTCAAGTGAAGTCGTTTCTCGGGCTGACCGGCTATTACCGCGATTTCGTCCCAAACTACGCGGATCTTGCTACACCACTGCTGGAGCTCACGAAGAAAGGAGAACGAAACCAAGTTGAATGGGGGTCAGCACAGGAGGAGTCGTTCGAGAGACTGAAGGACTGCTTATCGAGACCACCTATCCTGTTGGCGCCAGATCCCGACAAGGAATTCGTTTTGAGGACGGATGCATCTGATGCATGCCTGGGCGCAGTATTGCTCCAGGAAAGTGAAGGACTGCTGCATCCAGTGGGATATGCAAGCAGAACACTGGGAAAATCGGAGAAGAATTACGCCACCGTAGAGAAAGAGTGTCTGGCGATTGTTTGGGCCGTGGAGCGATTTAGGTTGTACTTATATGGCAGAAAATTTCGCATACAAACGGATCACCGAGCTTTGGAGTTTTTGAACAAAGCGAAGCACTCCAACAGTCGCATAATGCGATGGAGTTTGTCATTGCAGGAGCAGGACTTTCACATCGAATACATTAAGGGGAAAGACAATGTTGGAGCAGACTTCTTAAGTCGTCTAGAGAGCTAAGCCATCAGGGGATATTTGTTCGTAAAGGCAGGACACAGGGTTAATGAGACCCATTAGGATTTTTTTTTCGTTTTTGTTGTTGAATTAGGTATGGACAAGAGTGTGTTGCCCAGGTGATTTGTACAAGCAATTAGGGACGCGAGAGTGTAACCACGGTTTGTTTTTGTGATTTGGGCGATGCTAATTTTTGGGATGTGGAAACGGCATACGTGCGTGAGTGCTAAGGACCAAGTGTGGTGGTATCTGTGAATGTGCCGCGGTCACTACAGCTAGCCATCGAGGAGGCCGCCTTCGTGAAGAAACTTCATGTTGTGAAGTTCTCGAAGTGAGGGGGGTGTCACGTGCCTGTGACGATTATTACGGGTGGAAGAAGAAAAGAAGCGGAACGGAACGAGCGCGTTCCAGAGAACGGCGAGCGCGAGCAGAGAACGCCGAGCGCGAGAAGAGAACGGCGAGCGCGAGCAGAGAACGGCGAGCACGAGAAGAGAACGGCGGCCGCGAGAGGAGAGGCAGCAGTGAAAGCCAGGGTCGGGCCGCGACGCACGGCGACGACCAGAGCTCGGAGGGAGGACCAGCCGCTACGGACGGCGACGCCTGCTACGAGCAACTCCAGGGGGAGTACGAGACACCGGCTTCCGCATCGTCACAGCAAGCGGCGACGCTCCGCAAGGCACCGGGGAAAGACTTGAACTTGAGGCAAGGACGGTAGCGGGAACGGGCTATGAGTGTGTTGACGTGACTTTGACTGCCTTCAGTGTTTTGTTTTTTCTTATTGCTAATTCTTTGCCTATTGTTTTGCTTCTGACACGTTACTATCTTCCTTCTTGTAAATATATAATTTCTTTTCTTGATCCTCTCATGGGCGTCGTTTCTCTCTTTTCCCGATTGACGATGACACTCAGGCTCCATCAAAGTGGCCAGAAACTAACGAACGCTGGTGCCGTCTGCACATGGATTTCGCCGGTCCTTTGGACGGTCACATGGTTTTTGTCCTGGTTGATTCGGACACCAAATGGATTGAGGCTGTCCCAATGAAGACGGCAACAGCGGACACAACCATTGATGTCCTTAGAGGAATCTTCGCTCGCTTCGGCCTCCCTAAAACACTGGTATCAGACAATGGCCCGCAGTTTTCAAGCGCGGCGATGGCACGATTTTTGAAAGAAAACCACGTGTGTCATCTGACAACCGCACCATATCACCCGCAGTCGAATGGGTTAGCCGAGCGGGCTGTTCGCACTCTTAAAGAAGGCCTAAAGAAAAACGAAGGCGACACTCTACAAAACCGGATTTCCAAGTTTTTATTTCGTTACCGGTGCACTCCTGTCAAGGACGGCAAATCGCCGTCTGAGTTGTTGCTGGGCTACCAACCGAGGACGAGACTAACCAGCTTCTTCCCAAGCCGTCAAGAACCAGAGCACGCCGTGACTTTCCCATCTTCCTCAATCACCAAATCACCACTACATGCTCCCGGAAAGCACGTCTGGTCACGCCAGTATCAACGGGGTCCAAGGTGGCTACCGGGAACGGTAACATCCACGCAAGGGAGACGGATGGTCACGCTGAATACGTCAGATGGACAACAGCGGCGGCACGTGGGCCAGCTGCGACAGCGACACGCGGAAGAGACGCTGCGAACGCAGCTGGAGGCCAGCCACGCTCAACAGGCCGACCGCCCAACGGCGGATTACAAGTTGGTGAGGCAGACAACAACGGAGGTCAGTGCCGGCAGCTCCAGTGACAGATCAGAAACGGACCCAGCAACGAAACCTGTCTTACCTACGCAGCCTGTAGCGGAAGACAGCGCCGGCGATTCCCCTGAGAGGTCCGAAACGGAGCTGGCAGACCTTGTGTTGCCCAGACGGTCAAGGCGAAAGCGACAGCCGCCGGATCGCTTGCATTTTTAGGGGGAAAGAGATGTTGTGTACTCGGACATCCACGCGCTCCGCGCATGAGACTGACCAGCCGAGAAGCGCATGCCTTGCGCCGAGGCTCGTGACCAGACAGCTCGTGACCAGATTCTGACCGGCGTCGGCGGTCGAAAAGCGCCGCTCTTCAGAATAAAACCTTCGGGTTTCCACCGCTTTGCTTCAACCCTGTGTAGACCTTGTATGGCTTCCTTGTGGACTCCCTAGGGACTCCTTGTAGACTTCGTATGGGTTTTCTGCAGGCACCCTATAGACACCGTAAAGACCCTGTGTAGACACCCTATAGAGTCCCTATGGACTCTATATGGCGCCTTGCCATAGAGAGGGTATAGGATGACAACACATCATCCATAGAATAGGACATCCATAGAACGTCCGTTGGCAAATATTCTATAGGGCAGCCATAGGACGACTTCACGGAGGCAACAGAGGTTGTGGTCTGCCTATAGATGCCTCTTGTTCTCTCTATGGACGCTGGTCTTTTAGCCCCGAGAGCGAGCACAAGCGTCGCAGCGGTCGCCGCGCCCGGATTGGTTGAGGTGTACTGTGACGTCAGGGGGAGTACTCCGCTCCGCGATCTCGCATCGGCTCGCCTCCCAGCACCGGTTTCCTGGTTTGGCGTTGTGTGCCGCAATCTCTTCGAGGAGCTGAACTTCTTTTACCTGGTGTGCAAGACGTTGAGTTAGGCCGGTATCGACGTGCTTCCGTACATTTTATAAACCTGCTTGTCCCTTTTACCTTTAAAATTGGGTTACAAATCCCGAAAGCTTTCGGCGGAGGCAATTCCGCCGATGAACCTCCCCGTCCCTCCACACGACACAAGGCAATCTTGCGAGGGGTCGGTGAAGCGATGGCGCAAGTGTTTCAGACGCTGGAATTCTGTTCCTTGCACGTTCATGATTTAAGACGATATTAGATCCCGCTTTCAAGGCATTTGAAGTGGCATTTGTATCATGGGCCTTTGGGTGGTCGGCAAATTAGCTCGCGACCCTGGCTCTGCGCTGCCACACTGCATGCGCTGGTTCGCAGATGTTTTAAAGGCCGTGCGTCTGATGTTCTTGAAAGTGCTCGTGGAACAGGGTTGTTTTCCATAAATGTAGCTTCCTCGCGAATTAATTATATAGTTTATACACGTATGCAGGCATATTTCTTAGAAGCTGCGCAATTGCTGCAAAATTAATTTGTATGGTAGCAGCAAAAACGGCCGAATTGCCCCCAGTTGTCTGTATGATATGTATTGAACTGCCAAGCTATGCACGGCAATAGTGCCGTAATATGGAATGTTTATACTTTTTCCTGACATTCCAGCCTATTCCGAAAATACACCGTATAGTTTGAATTGTCATTTCCAATTAAAAGAGACGCTGCTGCAGGTCCCCAAAAGCTTCCTCAGCCTCCAAACTCCCTACAGCTGGACTCTCTGACATCAGAGGAAAACAGGATTAAAAGCAAGCATTCGAACGTCTGTTCAGTGGTAGATGCAGCACTAGCAGCAGAAAATGTGGAACCTGTGAAGGGCGACATTCTGCGTGAGAAAAGCTTCTGGTATTTTAGCTTCAGGACAATTCGATTTAAGTAAAATCCCAATTTTATGGCTTAAGGGGCTAATAACGAGCTAGACACCTTCGCTTACGTTTGTTATACATTACTAGGGTTGATATAAACAAGTCCACAAATACCACCCGTGTAGTCCATTGAAATACTATCCGAATCCAGCAATGATCAAATGCAAGCAATGTATATAATAAATGTTCCTTGTTTGTTTTTTTACTTTTCCCATGCACTTCGGCTGTCTTACTTGTGATTCTTTCTTGATGGCCTAGACTGTATTTAGCATGTTGCTCGAGCAGCACGCAGCTTTTCTGCTTCGGCGACTTGTTTAAAAACAGAGATACAAAAAAAATAGTATACATAACCTGCCAATTCATTCAGACCATCAGCAGAATTTATTGTGGGAGATGTAAATCTATAATGATGCTCCTGCAATTGTGGCCATATTTCTTTATTTTCATATACCAGCTGTGATTCATGCGTTGCCTGCTCTGTCAACCATGCTTACAATGTTGGTTGAAGTTTCGCCTGTAGCTACAGGCCATACCTCAATAAAGGCACATAAAAAAATTTACACTTCCTACGAAAAACACGCCAAAAAAAATTAAATAGAAACAAGCGCGCCGTCAGCTAGCGTCGTCACAGCCTCCACAGGGCGAGCGGGCCGAGTCGGGGAAAATTTCTCTCCTCGCCGTTACGTCACCCCGGTTCGCCGTAAGGGGGCGCCACGCGAACTTCTCGGGGCTAATAGAACGTCCTAGAAGTGTCCGTACATATTTTTGTAAGGGAAAGCTCCAATTGAAGCGCGGCGATCCCTTCCTACTCGTGGACGCTCCTTTGTCGTTCGACAAATCGCATGACGCGAGAGTGAGATAAAGAAATATATATGTACAAAAATATTAAATATATACAGTACAGTTAGTAATACACTATTAAAGAATGATAAAATATAAAGTACAGAAATAAAAGCTAGGTAACTACGGTTGTAAGGAAAATTAGGAGGAAAAAAACTGATGTGCCGACGTGGACGATGCGAGCAGGCGAGCAACGGAACAACGGGGCCTAATTAATTGCTGGGGCCGTTAGTACAGAAAACTATTGGAAGAGCGAGGTCTGCACAAAATATGCGTGAAACACGCTCCTTTTAAATAATAGAAATTAAAAAAAACATTGATTTTAGATATCAGTACGATCTTTTATTTCAATTCGCTTCTCTAGTCTAGACCATTGCTGACGAGAATGCGCCTATAGCAGCCGTAAAGGAGTTGCGAAAGCTTAAGTTCACGCGAAGGACCTTTACGCTGAATGCCACATGGCGTAAAGGTCCTTTTAGGTGCCCGTCTAAAGGGGTATTAGGGTTGCAGCGAGATTAGATAGGTAGGTGGTCGCTTCCCACTGTCGGTGTGCACTCGCCATACCCCTCAGCTTGACGAGCCCCACGTTAAACTTCAGCTCTCAGGCTCGAACTCGCTGTACTCGTCATAATCTTGCACGAATATCGCCGATAAGGAGTCCTCCTTGTCAAGACCAGAACCGTTTCAATTTGCCTGATGGCGACGAACCAGGTGCTTTTTATCCAATTCCAGATGACGAACGTTAACACCAGAGGGGCGTGAAATTCATTAGGTATTTGTTATGTTTAGAGTGAATTTTGTCTGGCAATAAATATCTATCTAAAAATGATGCAAGTTGCGATGGTGTTGAAGAAACGCGATTCGGAAACAGGCTCTCTCTGCGATGTTTCATCGACAGATAGTTTCATCGACATATCTTGCTACGTTTTGTAAACTTTTTTTTGTTGTTAGGGGTGCGCTGGTTTGCCGGTGAGCGAAGGTTGCAGGCAAAAGTACGGGACCACCCATAAACGCCGCTACGAAGCGGCGTGTACGGGTGGGCAAGGTGGGTCATATTTTTGTAATGAACTGCCGCAGACTGTCGCCACGAAGCTGCGTCAACGGGGTGGGTCGGATACTTTAACAGGCGCCCCAGTGATACATGCGCGACGAAATCATCCTACACGGTGTAATTCGCGTGTCGGCGAAACTTTACAGCACCATTTAGTACTGTCAATGAAACGATCAATGTCGAAGAAATGAGTGTCGGTGAAAAGTTGTTGATGAAACGTGGGTCGATGAAACGAGTGTCGAAGAAACGACAAGGACCCATTTTTCTGATGATTCCACGGGAGTTTTGACAACGAGGACTGCGAAGTTTCCTCCAAGAAGAAGTTCGGTATGTTTTTTATACGAGTCTGACTTTGCCAAGGTAGACATGAAAGACGATGACGGACTTTGAAGAGCTCTTCCGCGGGATGAACATACGCCAGAAAAATAATTAGGCGGTTCGAGCCGTTGCTTGATTCAAACATTGTCGATTTTATTTCTATAAAGACAAACCACTATGATGCTTGCATTTGGACCAGGATCAGGACATCCGGGTTCTCTATATGTTTTATTGGATTTTTTATTTAAATAAATATTTCGCATATAAGAAAACCACAATTCATGAATTGAAACGAAGCTGCCCTTGCAATCAATTTTTATGGACATACTTTTCAGCTGTTACACATTATTAAACCAGTGCTGCAGTCGAATAATGTTGCCAAAATTTTCCTTCTACAGTAAATTGGGAAAGTTGGTGAGTGTTTGCCGGTAATAACCCTAAGGGTTAAAGGATTAAGTCCGGTGTCATGTCTGTTTGTGAACTATACGCTGCGACGCGAGGGGGTACACGCGTCATGTACCTGGGTTTCGAAGCATAACCATACGACTGAATGTTCGGAAAGCAGAATGTTCGGAAACATTTGTCAGAACAAAATCTCATGCCCTCAAATTCCCTGAAATTTAACAAAAAGAAGACATAAGCTTCTTAACGTTCAAAACAATATCAATTACATATTTCTAACACCCACATCACTGGCTTTACCATGTGTATTCCACATGTATATAATAGCTCATTATTGCGAACGAGGATGCATCCGAGGGTACCATTGCAATTCTAGATCGCCGTGCAGCCGATTGCGACGCGGAAACTTGACAAGGGCCGCGTTTCACAGATGATTACATACTGCTTCGAAGACGTCATTTCAGTAGACAGGCTATTTATTAACTCCAGCACAGATGTGTTCGAAACCGGATTAAGACACTCACTCTATTGGCGGTTCACTCACGCCCATCCCACACAGCCCACTACACTTATAAATAATAGTTTGGTGACCGATGCATTGTCACGTCGCTACGCGGAAACCACTGTGAAGAAAAGCCGATGCCGTCACGATGTTGAGATTCAGGCTGAGGCAGACGAAGAAGCAGACGGCGTACGATGTACGATTGCACGCATCGAACTTTTCGATGGCAACACCATCGCTGGATTTTCACACTGTCGCGCAGAACCTATTGATAATAAAAGTGGACGTGGTTACGACTTAGCAACCTACGCTCGGGTAAGTGTAAAACCGCGGTAAAGAGCAGAATAATAGCTGCAAGATTGCGGAGTCGTAGAAAATCTGCCCGCAGCTTTGTTGAAAATATTGTCTTGCAAGAACAAGATTGGTTCGCGCAAGTCGTGACGTCATGGAAACGCTGGGATGCGATAGGTGGCGGAGGAATACATTATTCCTTTTGAGGGGCATATGCCGCTATCCTTTTGACTTGTAACCGGCTATAGTGTAGTTCAAATCTGGTATTAATTTGTTGAACCAAGTTTTTGACAAATCAGTGACAATGTAAATTTCGTCAGAGTTTTTCTTTAGGTTTTCAAGGGGAAAAATTCTTACCTAAACTGAGTTTCCAAATGAGCTTCAAAAAAAAAAAATTAAATCTTTAGCAGACACGATTCTTTTTTTTTTTTTTCTAAACGCGCGATGTCCGTGTTTAGTAGCAGAGGCTGATATTTTATGCCCGTGCATCTGTGTTATGTTGTGTTTTTAGCAACTCTTTTTTATGTAACGCAAAATATGAATTCCTCTTCTTCCCCCCCCCCCCCTCCTTCCCTTCCCCACCCCTCCACCCCAAGCAAATTGTCAACCGGGAGGCAATGAGCAAGACAGTTCGCTGCTGCTCTAATGGGCCTCCACGGCGCATTAGTCATGCGCATATCGCGGTGCAAATTACCCCTATCACTTGGCAGGCGTCGCATATAATAAAACGGCCGAAACGCGAGACGACTCCTCGCTGCATCATTCGTCATTTTAGAAGTGTCTCATTACCAGGCGGTTTGTTGACAGCACATTTTTACAGAATGCGTTACAAGTAAGACGTTTCTAGTAGCTCGTTCTTTCCTTCGGTATAATGAAGTAAAGCTTTCGTTAACTTTTGTGAACGGGAACAACTACCTTATATTAATTATATTTTAAGCGAGTGATATCCCTATTTTTTGGTCAACTAAAATGCCTTCAAAATTAACTTAATTAAAAACATAGGTGGATTAGCTCGCAATCTTGACGCTACGCGCGCCTCTCGGCGTGCTCTGGTTCACCGATTTTTTAATGAGTTCGTCCTGAAGGCCTTTTAACTTACCATAAAACAGGCAGATAAGGGGAAAAAATGGTGTGTGATACGGCTGCGCAGATTGTCGTTGAAACGTGATAGAATTTTGCACAGTCTAGTACTGCGTCGCTGCCTGCTATACATACGGGAAATCTTACCCACGTTGAAGTTTGTCTTGCACGTTTCGCACACCACGAATCAGTGTACCGACTTCTTGAGGAACGCCGTTGAAAACAGTCCCGCGAAGCGGTCCTTAACAACGCTCATGTCTAACATGTACGTTTGTATTCACACGATATTACATCGATCTGTTCCCGATTGCTCGTCTCGGCGTCCCACTCACGTTGTAGCCAAAGTTGCTTCTCTATCTACGTTTTGCGAGACGTTTTCGCCTGCTGTGCGTCTCAATTGCGATTCGCGTTGCAGCCCAAGTTGCCGTTGTTCTTCGTTTTATTGACCTTCTTGTTGCTTCTTGCCTCTCAAGCTTTACGCAAAGCATCTCACGTCGTTCCGCAGTCTGCTCGGTACGTCACGGTCGCTTTTGCGCCTCGGCAGCATAATTGCAACATCTGAAGATGTTCCTCTCCCACGGAGTGGAAGCGATGTGGTGGAGGCGCTGCGGATCGCGTGGCATCTGTGCAGCAGCCAATGTCAGCTTCGTAGGTTACAAACAGAAGGGCGGACATGAAAATGTGGAGGGCTTCGTTCGAAAATGCTATCGCATTTAAAACGGTATTGAGCTCTTTGTTTTCGATTAGCTTGTAAGCAGCAACATTGTCCTCACCCCAGTTCGCGATGTATTCCAGCCCCAACGCAGAAGCGTCAAAAGGAACGAGCAGGGACAAGCGTCCTCAGAGCTGGACAGTACCCGCGCGGTTGCTACTAATCATGTCAACACTATCCGAATGTCAAAAAAAAAAAAAAAAATAAACGAAGACACTTAAGATTGCTTACGTGTAGGAATGCGAAAGCATTCCTACGCGCAGCGCATTTCTACAAGCAGCGCGCCACGTATTCCTTTTTCACACGGCACTTCGGCGCCCCACTGCGCAGGCGCGGCACCTCCGCCGGCTCCACGGCAACCGTGACCATGCATCTGCGTTGCTTTGGTTTTCTTCGTGCTTTATTTCTGAGGCGCGTCCGCTACCTTGAGCGCCCCGCCGGCTTCTGTGACGAGGCATCTGCGTTGCTGTGCTTTTCTTTGTGTTTCATTTTTTTTTCTGAGGGGCGTCCGCTTTGCAGCCAATGGGAATTCGTCTGCCATTTCGCTCAATCAATGAAATTTACGCGCCGTTTCGCTCAGGCAATGGGAATATGCGTGCCGTTTCGATCAGCCTGAATGGGAATTTAGGTGCCGTTTTGCTCAGCCAATGGGTATTTAGGTGCTGTCTCGCTCAGCCAATGGGTATTTAGGTGTTATTTTTCCCTGCTACAAACATCAAATAACACCACCTTCGCTCCAAAAAACAGGTAATGACTTTGCATAAAAAATAAATTCTTCCGGTGTAAGCACGTACTCGTTTATTTTTTTTTTTTTTTATTTTATTTACAATACTAAAAACGTTTCGGTCAAAGCAGAAAAAAATTTGTACAAAAGAAAAAAAATAATATTTACGCACTCATACGCGACTTAAACAGGCAGGGTCGTCACCATGCTCAAAATGTAACATATATATTCTAGAAACGTGCATATATTAAGCCGGCAAACAATCGCGTGGTCCCGCGGCGACCATGGTACAGGTAACGCTTTTCGCGCGTTTTTGAAATGCGATTGTAGCGTGTTCAAACTTGCTAAAATGATGTGTTATATATCATCTTGTAGTGTACTACATCATCTTTCCTCTGATGTAGGGTTTCCTTTCCTAATGCAAAAATCTATTCCAGTGGGCACTCACCAATATTGGCCTTTTCAGCAAAACATGGTTCCGTAGTACAGTGGTGCACTATTGGAGCAATTTTTTTCAAATTCTAGAATGTTATAGACGAAGAGTGCGTTCATTGTCGACCGAGGCCTTTTTTTTTTGTTTTGTTTTTTTTTATTTTATTTTGACAGACATTTACTTTAGAAAAACTGACTTCGCGGAAGCACATTTGTTTTGGCGCCTACTCGATCATTTTATTAAAAACTTTTTACAGGTTTTTGCAATTATAGTCGAAAGAGCTACGCTAAATTTCATTGTAATATTATCTAAACTTTTTTCGGAATGCTCACGTGAAAATTGTCAAAAACAGTCAATTTTGGCAAACTTCATTTGGTAGTAAAGTGGTACAGCGCGTAGGGATTGGAGCAGTTCAATAAAATTGTAGGCCGGCAAAGAAAAACATATTCTGCTTTGTCGATCGAGGCCCTTTTTCTAAATTTCAACTTGGATTGTTTATAAAAAAAAGTTTGAATATTAGCCTCGAGAGCGAGCACAAGCGTCGCTGTGGTCGCCGCGCCCGGATTGGGTGAGGTGTACTGTGACGTCAGGGGGAGTACTCCGCTCCGCGATCTCGCATCGGCTCGCCTCCCAGCACAGGTTTCCTGGTTTGGCGTTATGTGCCGCAAGCTCTTCGAGGAGCTGGACTTCGTTTACCTGGTGTGCAAGACGTTGAGTTAGGCCGATATTGACGTGCTTCCGTACATTTTATAAGCCTGCTCGTCCCTTTTACCTTTAAAATTGCGTTACAAATCCCGAAAGCTTTCGGCGGAGGCAATTCCGCCGATGAACCTCCCCGTCCGTCCACACGACACAAGGCAATCTTGCGAGAGGTCGGTGAAGCGATGGCGCAAGCGTTTCAGACGCTGGATCTGTTCCTTGCACGTTTATGATTTAAGACGATATTACATCCCGCTTTCAAGGCATTTGAAGTGGCATTTATATCATGGGCCTTTGGGTGGTCGGCAAATTAGCTCGCGACCCTGACTCTGCGGTGCCACTCTGCATGCGCTGGTTCGCAGACGTTTTCTTTGAAGTGCTTGTGGAACAGGGTTGTTTTACATAAATGAAGCTTCTTCGTGAATTACTTATATAGTTTATACACGTATGCAGGCATATTTCTTAGAAGCTGCACAATTACTGGAAATTAGTTTGTATGGTAGCAGCAAAAACGGCCGAATTGCCCCCAGTTGTCTGTATGAGATGTATTGAACTGCCAAACTATGCACGGCAATGGTGCCGTAATATGGCATTCTTTATTCCAGCCTATTCCGAAAATACACCGTTTAGTCTGAATTGTTATTTCCAATTAAAAGAGACACTGCTTCCCAAAAAGCTTCCTCAGCCTCCAAACTCCCTACAGCTGGACTCTCTGACAACAGAGGAAAACAGGAGTAAAAACAAGCATTCGAACGTCTGTCCAGTGGTAGATGCAGCACTAGCAGCAGAAAATTTAGAACCTGTGAAGGGCGACAGTCTGCGTGAGAAAGGGTTCTGGTATTTTAGCTTCAGGACAATTCGATTTAAGTAAAATCTCAATTTTAGGGCTTAAGGGGCTAATAACGAGCTAGACACCTTCGCTTACGTTTGTTATACATTACCTGAGGGTTGATATAAACAAGTCCACAAATACCACCCGTGTAGTTCATTGAAATACTATCCGAATCCAGCAAAGGTCAAATGCAAGCACTGTATATCATAAATGTTCCTTGTTTTTTTTTTTCTTGTTTTTTTTTTACTTTGCCCCTGCACTTGGGCTGTCTTACTTGTGATTTTTTCTTGATGGCCCAGACTGTATTTAACATGTTGCTCGAGCAGCACGCAGCTTTTCTGTTTCGGCGATCTTGTTTAAAAACAGAGATACAAAAAAAAATAATATACATAACCTGCCAATTCATTCAGACCATCAGCATTATTTATTGTACGAGATGTAAATCTATAGTGACGCTCCTGCAATTGTGGCCATATTTCTTTATTTTCATACACCAGCTGTGATTCATGCGTTGCCTGCCCTGTCAACCATGTTTAAAATGTTGGTTGAAGCTTCGCCTGTAGCTGCAGGCCGTACCTCAATAAAGGTTCATATAAAAATGTACACGTCCTAGGAAAAACACGCCAAAAAATGAAATAGAAACGAGCGCGCCGACAGCTAGCATCGTCGCAGCCTCCACAGGGCGAGCGGGCCGAGTCGGGGAAAAATTCTCTCCTCGCCGTGACGTCACCCCGGTTCGCCGTAAGGGGGCGCCACGCGAACTTCTCGGGGCTAATAGGTCAAATCATGAATGTGTTCATAGTCAGAAACGACTATTCTGACCTTTTTTGGCAAGCATTTAGGCTAATATTTTTAGTATGAAATAGAGTTTACTGTCCCAGGTCCTGATTACTAGCCCACATTTTTGATAATCATGCCTAATTATTAAGCGAATCATAAAAATACAGAAAATATAAATTGGATGTTTTGTAGCGCCCTCTGTATGGTGGCGGCTGAAATGTGACTACGCGAGGTTCAGGAAACCGCCAAGGATGGCGCTGATTCCAACTGTGGTTGCCAGCTTCGGAAACTATAAGGGCCTTTCAGGCAACATTTCATGGGCGCCGCCATCTTGACGTCACGTGACCCTGCCGCCATTACCGACCTTCAGTTTCTCGCCGTTGCTCCGCGTTGTGTGCTGTGTCGGCCACCACCGGAGCTTTGTTTTCGTGTTGTTTTGCGTTCCGCGTTGAAATCTTGTGTTGTCCTTAGGTCGTTTCGATATTTCGGGCTTTCATTTAATCATTTGATATCTATATTTTAACATAGCTCTTGTATTTTCTTACGTATGGAATGGAATTGGACTGCGAATGGATCGACGATACAAGATTATGGCCTAAGCTTCAGAGACCACGTGAGTTCATCCCATTCATTCGCCTTTGTCGCTAATAAAGGGCAGTCAACACCACTGCGACACATGGAAATTTCAACTGACGCAGTAAGGCTATCGCAGTCGTACTTCTCGCTGCACGTGGGCGCTTTAGACATCGTTTCCGTAGGTAAAAGCCGAGCCGCATGTAAGCGCTTTGGCGGGCGACGAGACGAGAGATGGCGACAACGACGAGAGTCAGCGACGAAGATTTCTCACTGTCGCTCGTCGCGTCGCTCGGTTTTTGGAATTCTAGAAAGCGTCGCTCACCGTCTTGGTCACTCCCTTCCACACGGTTTGCCTCGTCGCACGGCTGACCGAGCGACAGCGAAGCGGGTAGCCGTCGCTTGTCTCGTTGCTCGCCAAATCGCTTGCATGCAGTTCATACTTAATATCGAGGCGCCAATGATGCATTGCTGTGTGCATCGAAATTTAGTATAAACCGAATGCAAGCGATTTCGCGAGCAACGAGACAAGCGACGGCGACCCACTTCGCTGTCGCTCGGTCAGTCGCGCGACGAGGCAAACCGCATGGAAGCGAGTGACCAAGGCGGTGAGGGACGCTTTCTAGAATTCCAAAAACCAAGCGACGCGACGGGCGACAGTGAGACATCTTCGGTGCTGACTCTCGTCGTTGTCGCCGTCGCTCGCTGAATCGCTTACATGCGGTTCGGCTTTTACTTACGGAAACGATGTCTAAAGCGAACACATGTAGGGAGAAGCACGACTGCGATTGCCTTACTGCGTCAGTTGAAATTTCTATATGTCGCAATGGTGTTGACTGGCTTTTATTAGCGACAAAAACGAATGAATGTTATGAACATACATGGTCTCTGAAGCTTAGGCCATAACCTTGTACCGTCAATCCATTAGCAGTCCGATTCCATTCCATAAGTAAGAAAATACAAGAGCTATGCCGAAATATAGATATCAAATGATTAAATGAAAGCCCTAAATATTGAAGCGACCTAAAGAAAACACGAGATTTCAACGCGGAACGCAAAAGAACACGAAAACAAAGCTCCGGTGGTGGCCGGCGCAGCACACAACGCGGAGGAACGGCGAGAAACTCGGCTATGGCGGTCCAGAAAGCGCGCGGAGGGCGCGCCGACTGGTGGCAGCTCGAGTAACTGACTCCCTGAAGCGTGTTGCTTTAGCAAAATAACGTGCTAGAAAACTTGGCCGAAACTCGTACGGTCCTTTATAACACGGTGCTTTCAGCTAATATAGCTTTTAGGAAGATTTTAAATCGCTTTTCGTATAGCCAAACGATTTTTTTTATGGGAGTGTCTGCTCCGACGGCCGTCGCTCGAGCCATGTCCACACGGAGACGGCTTCTTCGACACCGGAAGTAGTAAAACGTCACTTCTGGTGTCAAAGTAGCTTGCCCTGTCTGGGCATGGCTCCTTCGACACCGGTAGTTCAGGGTGACATCACTTCTGGTGTCTCAGCCTCGTGTGACTGTCACCGCTGTCACTGCCCTTCCCGAGTCTGCGACTGGTCAAGTTCTGGGTTGGTTTCACGCAAGCTTTTTGCACTCATTTGAAGCGTTCCATTTGTCATTTTCCTGATTACTTATTTGTTTAACCATATTCATTAGTATTTACTGCCATTGTCTGTATTTTGCGCTTTGAACGCGTTAATTTGGATTTTGTATCGGGTTGTAAACGAGCGTGGTCGCACTCCCAACGTGTCTCGTGTTTTGGTAGCCGGTTATCTTTACTCGAACCAGTACTTCTCGTCGATTGACCGGGGGGCTATTGAGGTCGCCGCACCTAGTGGGATTAGGATTGAGAACTTGTTTTCACGGTCCGACAGGCTTGCCGATTTTGACGTTGCCATCGTGCACGTCGGCACTAACAACACCAGCGTTAGTGCTAGTGTGTGCATCAACAAATCTGGTCATTGGAACGACAGCGTAGTCACGCTGCCGAGATGCAGGTTTTGAATGACTACTACCGGGAGGTAAGCTCCCTGCAGCGCGAGTTTTGTCGCAAAGAGGGGTTCGAGTTCCTCGGCGGCTTGGCCAACGAGTAGCAGCAGTGGATCGGTCGCGACTGCTCGGAACGGACGACAGCCAAGTGACAGCAGCCCAGCTCGTGACCACAACCAAAAAAAGAAAGCCCTTTTTATTTCCACGCGCCGCTCCTTATATAAGCGCTCTATAAATGATGGTGTCCTCTGGCGAGCAATAAGATAAACACCATCACCTTAGTAGTGCCCACTATATCTCCCCTTAAGATTTATAAGTCAGTCGCCTTGGCGGTCCAATCACACGACCGCAACGCGTGCGTCTCAGCCGAAGCCCTTCTTGCTGAGGCTCTGGCGATGATGCTGGTTGACCCCCACCAGGCGTAGACTGCTGTCAACTTGGTCCTTGATTTTGTTCACTGGCTGGCAGTTCCTCTGTTGACTGGCCTTTTGAGAAGAGGATTAGATGTCGACGGTTTCACTGCAGAGTTTCCCTGGGCGTTTCCACCACATATGACTGTGGTCACTGAGCGGGGCTGAGGATACTGCCTCGGCAATTGACGTCCTTAACCCACACGTCCTCCCCCAACTTCAAGGGGGTCGGAGGACTTGAAGTATGGCGGCGATTGTGGTTCTTTGCCTGTTGTGACGTGTTTGCGGCATCTCTTGCCTTGAAGTTCTGATGGCTTGGCAGTGATGGCTGAAGTCGTTCTGGTAGACCAGGAAGTCAAGTTAGTTTTCCTCCCATTAACAACTGGGCAGGAGAAACACCATTGACACCGAGTGTGTCACGGTACGATAGGAGAGCCAGGTATTGATCGGTGCTCTTTGCAAACAAGTTCTTCACGATACGCATCATGCGTTCTACTTTGCCGTTATTCTAGGGGTATCGCTGGCTCCTAGTCTCGTGGCGAAATCTGTGCGCCTGAGCAAAGTCTGCAAACTCGTGAGATGCGAACTGCGGACCAATATCTGTCCGCACGACGTTCGGGATTCCATAGAAAGCCATGCAACTCTTGACAGCCGAGATGGCTGCTTGCGCAGATGTAGATCCGAGAGAGATGACCTCAGGAAACCTTGAGTAGTCGTCTACAATCAGAACATAGTCACATCCTTTTAGCTGGAACATTCGGAATGGACGATGGCGAAGAGACAGCAGACTGTGATACCCCCAGGGTATCACAGTCTGCTGTGATACCCTGGGGTGAAGAAGAGCGCATGGTGCATACCGTGAAAGACTTGTTTGCAAAGAACTCTGATCCATACCTGACTGTCCTCGTTGCAATCCAACTCGGCCATTCCGCCAGGCTGGTGAAAGTGAATGGTGCTAAAAGATGAAGTCCCGATGCTCCGACGCAAACCACTTGGATACGGAGGTCACCTTCCGCCATAGTGACGGTGTTAGCCAGCTTCTGACACCATGTTCGGAACGGACGACGGCCAAGTAACAGCAGCCCAGCTCGTGACCACAACCAAAACGAAGAAAAAGCCCTTTTTATTTCCATGCGCCAACCGGTTCTTATATAAGCACTTTATAAATGATGATGTCCTCTGGCGAGCAACAAGAAAAACACCATCACCCTAGTAGCGCCCACTATTGCGACAGCATCCACCCAAGCCAGATGGGCAACAAGGTATGGCGTCTGTGCCGACGAGCACAAATATAGAGACATCGATCGCAAGGATGGCTACAGTAGTAGCCGTACAAGTAGGTGTCTGTGCATATTCACTTGCAATGTACTTAAGAAAAAATGTTGACTGAGGTGTTTACAATGTAAAGGAGGCTTATCGCAGAAAAGGCACCGTGTAATGTGAGCTTTCGGTTGCACAACAAAAAATCCACCCGGTGGTCTAAATATTCCTGTGCCCTCCGTTGCGTTTAGCACGTAAACCTAAAACAAATTTGTTTCCAAAATTTTACTTTTGAGGGTGTATGAAAATTACAATCACCCTTATACTCAGTGTTCACAAGAACATAGCTTGAAGTATTTGTTTTAGTACTTTGCAAGGAAACTACAACTCCCTACCTCAAGTACATTCTCCAAACCTGTCTTACTAAATTTGCATCGCTAAACGGTGCTAGGTTAACTCGGGAGAAATACTGTGAGGTATATTCTTACCTAGCGAGGTGCGTAAGCAGACAATGCATTGCTCCATATTGTCTTTGAGAACAATGTCTTTTTCATTGTTCTTAGAAGACAACAGAGTTTTAGAGAACCATTTTTCAACTCTGATTTCGATATCATTGGTTCCGCTGGTATTAACTGCGCATGGAATGTGTGCATCTGCATGTCATATTGTTACTGGAGCTGGAAAATGGTTCCTTTGAACTCTCTTAACCATACTTCGTCTCGGATGTTTCGTACAGCTCTGGGAAACAAACAGGAACAAATGCATTGATCTGAGCACTGGTTTGTTTCGTGAGGACTCAGGAAAATCTAGGCTCTTTCAAAACCCATGTGCCGATGTCCTTGGCTTCCCAAATAGTACCTACAACTTCTGAGGTAGAGTTTAATTTTGCACCAACCTAACAAAGAAGTGGTAGGCTGTTATCATGCAAAAGTGTTGATTTCTTTTGAAACCTCTTCTGGCCATTTTTCTCAGAGGACTGGCAGTTATAAGTGGCTTATAACTTTATGTTAATACATGCTTTGCACACGATGTCATTCCTACTTGTTCTGGCCAAGAAGTAAAAGTTTGAAGGTGTGAAATTTATGCTGCAGAAGGTAGGAGCACAGGAGCATGGTACGGAGTAATGACTGCTGATGTAACGAAAATGCACGCCATGTATAGCTCATCGGGGAGAGAAAAAAAAGTACTGGGTGGCCTCTTGGCCATGTCTGATATTTGCCGCTAATATCGCAAATAATTCCCATATTACACACTTGAGTACCTATGCATACCATGATTTGAAAGACACTCAGAGTGGGAATGAAGGGGACCATCAGTTTACTTTATTTTAAGAAAAAGACTGCATTTATTGTACTTTACTTCAACTGCATTATGCCCTGTATACTTACTACTCAACTTGATGTACATAATTACTCTAACTTTACTTCAAGTAGTTTTTAGATATGCTTTACTTTATGAAACACTGCTTAAAATTTTAAATGAACACTAACTCAGACAATTAAGTTAGGCTGACAGTCAGGTTTGGTGCTCTAGTGTAGAGGTTAATAGTTGGGCACTCTCAGCTATCTGGGCAGGTTCTTGCCAAGTTCATGGACCTGCAGGCGCAGAACATCGTGCAGAAGATGGCCAGAGCCAGGGCCAGGATTCAGCAGGAGTACTAGGGGACAACAATGAAGGCTTCCTCAAGCGCTGGCTGGACCATCAAAACTCTTCCACCAGCCATGCTCTGTGAGGTTGAGTTTCCTCCCCTTTGCTCTCCTGCTGCTCCCGCACCATCTCTGCCACTTGCTTCTGCTGCTTCCTCCCCTGAGAGTACCTGTGCACTTTGTGAAGCAGCTGCTGATCAGGTGCAGAGATGTCAAAATCTGCAGGCTCTCCTGTACCAGGTGCCTGCATGGCCTCTGAGCTCGTTTTGGACAGAAGCCAACCAGTTGTCACATATGGAAAGGCTGAGCGGAGGCACAGACGAGGCAAGCCTTCTGATGTGCCAGTGAAGCAGAGCCATGGTGCTGGGTTCAGGCTGGTTGGTGGTGTTTGAGTCCACAGCAAGGATAGTCAGGTAGGGCAAACCTGGGAGACCATGCCTCTTGCTAGTGCAGAGGAGTGCCTGAAAGCCACATCTTCAAGGAGCACAGCTTCTTTGAGTGGAAAAGCTATACTCCGTTCCACCTTCGGTCCGAGCGCAGTAGACGCCACTAGCCATTCCAGCCGATCCAGCGCCAGGAGAAAATCGCATGACCTGCCTGTTGGGCAGAGCAACACCTGGAGCTCAAGGTCACATGCCACCCTCTCAACGCTGGATTGGCTGGGATGGCTCCTATAGCGTCCACTGCGCTCGCACTGAAGGTGAAACGGAGTATAGTGCAGAGGAGTGCCCGAAAACCACTTCCTTTGGAAGCACAGCTTTTGGAGGGAACGGTGAGTGTGAAGCTAGTGCAGAGGAGTGCCCAAAAGCCACTTCTTTGGGAAGCACAGCTTCTGTAAAGGCCTGCGAGCAAGCAGCCAACGCTTCGGGTAGAAAAGCTAGTGCAGAATGCCTAAAACCACTTTCTTGGAAGTCACAGCTTTTGCAGAGAACGGTGAGCATGAAGCTAGTGTAGAGGAGTGCCCAAAAGCCTCTTCCTCGGGGAGCACAGCTCCAGTAAAGGCATGGGAGCAAGCAGCCCGTGCCACTGGCAATGCTTCGGGTGGGAAAGCTAGTGCAGAGAAGTGCCTAAAAGTCACTTCCTCGGGGGAGCACAGCTTCTGTAGAGGCTGGTAAGTGGGTGGCCTTTGAAGTGACTGAAACCAAGGTAGTGTGCCCTTTCCAAAGCACGGTGGGAGGAGGGAAGCAGCATGGGTGAAGTACAAGAGCACGAAGCGAGGGTCTCGCAGGCTGTGTAAGGCACTAAACCATACTTCCTCTATTGCATCCCCCACCATTGCTTGGGATGGAGGAGACCTTGCATAGGGTGCCTCCGTTCTTTGTATGTGTCTGATAATCCATTTTCTGGCTTGGGGGAGGACAGCCCAGCATGTGCGACAAAGAGCAGGGCCACTGGAGGCAAGCATCCTGCCACAGCCCTGCTGCAGAACCATTTTCCTGCAGGTCAAGTTTAGCAACTATCCAACCTATCTAGCAGCATTTAAAGACTTGACCAAAAAAGGGTTGCATGTATTTTCAAAAAGAAAAAAGGTCAAAGACATGTTCACTAGTTCAATAGACATGTTCACTAGTTCAATCTGATGAATTTAAGTACTCCATGGTTGAGTTGATCTAGTCAAACCAACAGCTAACTCCTTGGCCCAATGCGATGAACGAGAGCTAAATGAAAAATTGATCGATATTCAGGCGTTCCTTAGCAGTCTTACAACCTTCCCTAGCAACCTGGTGCAGCTCTTGCCATAGTCTGTTGCACCCTGTGCAGCTCGAGAGGATGTATCTCAGCATCAGCTAATAGACAACAATCGGTGGGGCAACTTTTTCCGAAAACTGTGCATTAGTTTGATCAAAGGCAGGAGGTAGACCACGAAATGTGAGTTATAAGAAAGCATGCACTTTCTGGAATGTTCCACAACAAGGCACTTCGCCTTAGTATGATAGGGGCATAGTTAATTCCTCTCTACAGAAGTTATTCACTTACTGAAAAAGAACTGGCATGTGTAAGATCCAACAGTTCTCTGTCTGATAGTTTTATGAATATTGTGCGGTACTTAACACGTCAAACATTTCCACATTGGTGTGGTTTTCAAGCTGTTCTGTTAGCTGAGGGACTAAAATTTAAACAGGTGAGAGATGCTCAGGCCAACATTGCGCCAAAACTTAATTTTAACAACTCGCAATTTGGCCGGAACGCTAGGATTGTGCGAGTTTGCAGATCTTTAGAATATTACGTCATATAACGAACTAACTCGGTTGTCAAGCTTAGTTGTCAAGACCTCATTTATTTTCTAGAATATATTTTATTTGAGACTATTTCTAATTCTCGGAAGTTCCGCAATAATTTTCGCGTTCTGTTCTGGCGGGTTAGTTTCGTTGAGTGCGCTTCTCACCACTCACTGGTGTACTGCAGTGAAGCGACAACCGCGGAGTAGGCATCGCGATTTTGTCTTGCTTCGCTGCAGCGCACCTGTGTGCGAAGGGGAAAGCCTACCTCCAGAGCGAGACTGGACGATTTTTGAATAAAATTCGGCTTGTGTGTATGATAGACTGACTGCAGTATTGTGGAGATATTTTTCCAATTCTAGATTTAGCAAGGATACTTCAGTATTGCAAATATATTTATGTGGACTCTTCTTTAAGTCTATGTTTTATGCCAACTTTCTTGTTTAGTTGTCACTCTTATCTAGGTGTGAGTGAATTAGCAGCTAAATTACCAGAAGTAGAGAATGCAAGCTTGAGAAGAACCTTAACGACTTCGGCGGAGTTGTTTATAAGAAGGCATATTTATCATTTACAGGCCAATTTTAGGGGCGAAGCTCCTTAGGGCCTAGCCTTGTCCGGTGTCCGTGCTCACATCGATTGCCATCCCATCTGTCTTTTTAAAAAAAGAAAAATTGTTTGCGCAGTCGACAGGATTGAAACCTGTGCGGGGAGACCCCAATGGATTTCTAGTCCATCGCCTTAACCACTCGGCCACGACTGCGGGACAAGTTGGGGGCTCTGAGATGTGGTAGTAACTCAAGAGCTGGGGATGTCATGGATGAAAGGTTGCATGTAGCCGCTCAACGTCTATACAGGAGAGGGCGCTGCAGTCAAATGCGTATATAATTGCATTAAACTTTGCATCCATTGGCTCAACGTTTATAGACGAGAGGGCGCTGCTGTCAAATGCTCAAATGCGTATATAACCACGTTCCATACCACACATTCCATACCAACGCAACCAGGAGCTCAGCACTACCTATGAGCAATAAAAAAAAATCAGCACTACCTATGAACAAAATCAGTATCATCAGCACCACCGAGAGCTTCGCCCCAATCAACATCATTCACCACGTGGAGATGCGGTCATTTTTTTTTGTTATGAAGTTCTAGGTATAAAATATAATTGATGTTTCATAATCAAATGACAAGTGCTTTTTTCTGTATTAAGAACTGCAGTTTTATTACAACCTCTAGAACTTCAAGGAAACAAATTTAGGCACTCAAAATTATTGTATTCTAGCATTATTTCACTGGGATTCCGTAACTAAATTTACAAATCACCACAATTCATGCTGTCCTTCATCTGTCATCTTGTCACCGTGTCTGGTGCGTCTGCATGCAAGTAAACTGCTAGTTCTGTGCTTGAGGAAATCAATCCTGCTGTGCAATCGATGATAAGAAAAGGTTGCACATAAGTGAGAAGGCAAAGTAGACTCTGCCTAGTTGGACAGGTCAACACATGAATCTTAATGTAATATTTGCAGTGCTATGAATGAAAATGGAATGTGCGCTTGTGCTCCAAAAGTTCTTTTGGCTGCTCCAAGAGCTGCTCCAAAACGACTGAGCGATCACGTCACTGCATTGGCTCTCAGTATCAAACATTGGGTCACCTCCAAACTCTGTCTTTGCGTATGGTTATATTGACGATGTTCCTCCAGATTTTGTCAAGCAACTGTGCAGCATTCTGAAATTACAATTGGCCACTATAAATGTTTTTATAAAACCTGCACAAAGTCAAGGCCAAGTCAAAGTCAAATTTGGGGGTTTTACGTGCCAAACCAACGACGGGCATCTGGCACGCCCCAGCGGAGGACTGGGGATTAATTTGGACCACCTGGGGATCTTTTGACGTGCAACCGAAAGCTCGGTTACACGGCGCCTCCTCCGCAATAAGCCTCCGTCAGATTTCGGGCACCTCGGCCGGGATTCGAACCCGCCACATGGGGATCCGTAGGCCAGCGGTCTCGCCTCGGAGCCACCGAGGCGGCTCACAAAGTCAAGGCGGCACTCTGGATTGTGGCTTACTCACAATAGCTAACATGCAATACATAGCATCCGACAAAGACCTTACCTCTGTAAGCTTCTGACAACAGTCAATGAGGACCCATTTACTAAACTGCATTCTAAAGGGAATGACGAAAGACTTTCTCATAATAAATTTTATTGTTTCTCAAGTGCGACCAAAAGACTTCGCTTATGCTGTTGATTGCTTGTGCAGGCAGCCTCTGCTTTGTGCCGGTGCTGTTGGCATTATTCAATGTGCAGGTTGTCCATCCCTCTTTCACGAGGAGTGTCTAGGCAGAAAACCTAATTGTGGCATACAGTTTGCATGCAGTTGAGGGTGTATTGTCACTGGAATTCAGAAGAATAGGCAAAGGTTATCCTAAATGACTGTTTCAAGACCTTGAACTCTATTTACCATACCTGCCAAGTTCGGAAAAACCAAATCCGGGAGAATTTCTAAGGGGCGGTGGGGGGGTAAAGGTTTTTTAAAAAGATATTGATAACAAATGTAAATGAAGACAACTTCATTATATTTATATTGCACTGCTCATGCTAGCGAAGGACTGCTGCACCTCGCTATCATAGCAGCCGTTTGTTACGACGGCAAAAACTACTTATTTAAGTGCAAGGAGGGAAGGGGGTAGGGGATTTGAGTTTCTTGGGAGATTTTTCTGGCAATCGTACAAATTGGTCAAAATTCGGGAGTCTCCCGGGTAATACGGGTAACTTGGCAGGTATGATTCACCCTTATGTTTATTCTTGTTATTCTTTACCTTTGTTGTGTTTCCACCGGCATATTTCTTACTTTTCATTATTAGAGTTTGATATGACAAAAACTGTCATATATATTTGAAAAGGCATGTGACCCTGTAATTAGTTGCAAGTTATTACAATTGTGTTCAAACACTCATCGTGGCCAACAATTTCAATAACAATTGTTGTAAAAAAAAACTTGCTCTCGAGACTAATAGATGGATAATAACAGCTGTACCCTTTATAATGGGTGGCAGCTTCCACCACTTAGCCTAAAACATTAACAAAAACTAAAAGCATCATCCACTGCCTCCTCCCTCCGGCGAGGGAGTCACCAATTTTCCTCTGGTCAAACCTTGTCAGCGTCAGCTGATTCCTCACAACACCGCAGTAAATGTTGGGACACAAGTTTAATGAAATAATTTGCAACTGGTTACCAGGTCACACCTTTTCATCTGCAACAGTGTGTCCTCTCCATTTCAAATACCCCCTTTTTTCACTTATATTTAGCATAAGAAAAGTACTATGTACAGCTGCTTGTTCCTATGGGGGACAAGACAAAAACAGCTTAGTAATTTTAATTTTTATGCTTTGGTGTATGGTGCTTTTAATGTCTTTCTTTTCTTTAATTTAGGTCTTTTGGAGGAGCCAGACTGCTAGAGAGCACATGCTCTCAGGTGGTGGATAGAGAAATGTCTTCTGTTAGGAAGTTGTGAAAACCACTTCCTTCTACTTATGCCCATGGATCAACAAGCTTCTTTTTTTTTGTTAATGTTCCTTTTTCTTTTTAGTTTGCATTTTCATTTCTTATTTTGTGCTTGTGGTAGGTCTTATTTTGTTGAAATAAACTTTTTGCATCAATTTCATTCATGCTATTCTTGTTGCAAAAACACCGGTAGCAACATTCGTTCAAGATAATGCTGCTGAACAGGCTACATTGAAGCAAAGCAAATGTGTCAAAGGGACTGACAATTGAAACAGTTAGCATATTAAACTTTATACTTCTCGGAAGGCTCACTGATGCGACTGCTGCACCAAAGGCCTCACCCTGCTATATGCTGCTAAAATTAATCAAAATACTATGATGAATTTGTGCCAACACTGCACGAAAAGCTCGACTTTTGCTCGCTATTTGAGAATTACTCGGAGCTTGGTACCTTGCTGGATCATTATGGTAGGATGGTGCCTGTTCTCAAAAATACAGACTATTGATTGGACTAACACACTATTTTATTTTACCTTCGTATCGAACAGGGACAGTACACTTAAGTTTCCTAATAGTCCTCATTATTTTAAGTTTGTTGAGGTGGCCACACCAGCTTTGGTGAGTGCACTTCTTGATAGGCTTTGGTGCACTGTGGAGAAGACACTCGTACTGTAAACAGCAGTTTTGTCAGGTTTGCTTCCCTGCAACACACTTTCGTACTAGGGGAAGACTTACCTAATGAGCAGGGTATTAAGAAATTAAACATCTGGGATATGGTACATGTTGATCTGACAATAAGACCTTGCAGCAAAATTGCAAGAATTAACTGCAACTATTATGTAGGTGTGCATGTGACAGGGCTGGGCAGAGATACTAGAAAAAGTATTTAAGAATACAAATACTGTGATACTTTCGTTTTAAGGCCCAAAATACAGATACTGAGATAAATTTGCATTTTATATAATAGGATATCCCTGAGATACTTCTGCAAAACGGCGGAAAAGTATTCCGGACTGCAGATACTTATAGAAATACATTTGTTCCCGAATGGTGCTACGTGAGGAGGGTATAATTCGTGGTGAATACGAATGGTAATTTATGCTTGTGCTCCTCTTTTTGTGCCAATTTAAGCACTATTCCTTTGCTCAAACTCTTCATTTATCATTGTGCCGCTAGAAAAACGTAACCCCCCTTGAACCACATAGTTATAGAACGGTAAGGACTGCGTATCATGCTTGACAAAACGCGTCTGCCCAAAATGAACGTTGTTTTGCCATGAGGACGCAGAACCAGTGCAGCCGCCGCGTTAGGACTGGCGCTGTGATCAGCTTTCGGAGCGGAAGCACAGGGTGTCGTCTGCATCTGTTATCTCTTGTTTCACCGCACCACGTTGTATGCTACATGTAATTATTCGCAGTTTGATGAGACCATTCGGCATTTCCTTAGTTTTAATGTATAAAAAAGAAGTCTTTTCTGTGGATGTTTCCTTACTCCAGTCTACTAAAAAGTTTTATGTATGAAATGCATTTGTCCAGATTCCTTCACATTCATTTAGCAATAGTAGATTCAGGCCAAGTCTCTAGAATTTCGCATTTAGATGATAGATGTCCAGCATCAGGATGATTTCACGTCTGGAGTTACTGGCGGTCGTGCGCGGTCAGGAGCGGTCACTTCGAAGACGAAGGCCTGACGAGAGCGTTTTGGCCAAAACAGTTATCAACCGTCACTTTGGTGTCAAGTTGAAGCATTTATTCTGATTCTCAAGAAAGATTGGCGTAGAACTAGCATGCCGATGCCGATTTGCTGCGTTTTTCCCAGGCCCACTAGTGGGCGTCCACAAATACCAGCGGGCAAAGCATGCAGTATTATGCTCAGCTATGGGGCATGCAAGTGCCCTTGTATTAAATCCCAGACCTCTGCAATGTATCGGGATCGTCAGTCTGCATCAAAGAGCTACTCAAGGCGGGGGCTATCAAGAGTGTGATACTTTTCCTGTGTCTTTTAAGGATATGAACATAGCACCACGTAGCATCAAAAAGAAACAATTTACACGAGTCAATCTTTCAACGCTTGCCACAAGGAGCCAAACCTGTGCAAGCCAGGTGCGTAAAACGCTTTCAGAATATCATAATTGAGCACATTCCTACCCTAGGTTAGGATCTTGATTCCGTGTCCACCATGGGTGCATTATTTTCACAAGTGAAAGGAAATGTAACCTCTCACTGGGCGTTATTGTTAAACATTGCAGACATTTGAGCAAGAGCCCCGAGAAATGGCACCACAAGCAGAGATGGGCGAGGAGTGTCATTGGCTCTTGTTGTCTGCTTCTGCACAGACGCTGAACTGACTCCGGAGCTGGTGCAAGCTTTTGAGGAACTGGGTCTGAACTCGTTTAGAACTGGGATAAATCGAATGTGCCAGTGCAGCGGCTGTGCAACTTCAGGGTGAATCGAATGCGCCAGTTCCTGCACTGCTGAACTAGTTCAGCCACTTCAGGCAAATCAAACAGACCTCTTACGATGTTGTACACCCTCACTACAATAGTACCCTTAAATGTCGTTAGCAGACTCTCATCAGGCAACCACCGCAACGGCACATTGTGTCAGATGCTGGGACGACCGGCGCGTCGCAGAAGAGCACGAGAACACGCATGGCCAGTGAGCACAACAAGAATGTCTAAACCATGGTCTAGAAACAAAGGTAGCAACCTGAAATTACATGTACCACCCATCTCGATGCATGGCACGCCTGTCAAGAAAGCCGGTTTGGGCACGACGTCACATAGATAAGAAGTGCAAGACATCCTCTCATCGAGTTTTAAGCTAAGACACCGTGTGAAAAACTTGTCGAACTCTATGCATTTTTCATGAAAGGAACTTCTTGCTTTGAAACTCACAATGGCACATTTAAGATCTAATATTGTGACCCATACAAAAGTATTTAATATTACTGGTGCGACACTTTTTCCAAGCATCAGAACTGTCTGCTTAAGTAAAGGTGTCAAATGCTGTCCAGCTTCACCTCATTTATTCACGCAAGACAACTAAAGAGCTTGAACAAACATTGACTATATCAAAGCAGAAAAAATATGTAACTTCACATGAAAAAAAAAAAACACGTGTTTCCCCTGTGAATTGCAGTTTGATACTAATCAATGTTGCAGGCCTTATCACCAAAAAGCGGCTAAAGTGCTTAGCGAAGAAAAAAAAAAAAACCTTTTGTGTTGGGATTTGCCCTTACAAGGTGCTTCACTTGCATTGCATGCCCTAGTTAAGTGTCTGAGCATTACATGCCCCAGACACTAAAACGATAAATACATCGTTGCCTGAAAAGCACGTTCTAGCTTCAAGCATAGTAAATTCTAAATAGTTTTCTTCTGCACTTGAATGCTTTAGGGAAAAGGATGGAATTACGAGTTCGATTTATACAGTTAAA
The DNA here is from genome assembly GCF_016920785.2 of Ixodes scapularis. Lineage (NCBI taxonomy): Eukaryota > Metazoa > Arthropoda > Arachnida > Ixodida > Ixodidae > Ixodes > Ixodes scapularis. The sequence continues at coordinate 168,329,150 of NW_024609835.1, forward strand.
TTTTTGTAGGGATCGTTGACTTTGTTAAGTGTTAGCTACAAAATAATGCATTCGTCAAAAAAGCATAACACTTCAAATGTAACTTTTTCGCGAGTTGAAAACAGCAGCCCAGGTTCGACACATACGAGCGGTCAAAAATACACGGCATGAGGACGACGCAGCAACCAGCAACATCACAGGAATTTCATAACAGCAGAGAAAAAAAAATTAAATTACACCCATTCGCTCGGTACAACTATGATTTTATTATGTATAAAGCAACACAAGAGTTTCAACTCACCAACGCAGGTTCGATGTAACGTTCTGCGTGCTTGGGCCGCTGGGTAAGAGCAAGTAAGTTTCGTCTAGTAGAGTGTAGTTATGACATTTATTCCATTCCTGGTGCGCTTATCGATCTTTTAACGAACCAATTCGAATGTCACCATTGATAATGTTTGCAGAAAAGCCAAAAAAGTAAAATATCGCACATCTCCTGCACCTTGTGCACAGGACTGGTGAGCGCCATGACACAACAGATGCGAAGAAATTGAAACACGTTTGAATGTAAACATAACAAATTTGTTCTGTATTTGCAAAGTTAATAGATCTTGTTTAATTAACAACATTATTTTTTTATTTTATTTTATATTTCTATGGACGTGCCCCCATATTTCTATGGGGGCACGACACCGCCGCCGGAATGTGTCTTAAACATCCTGTCCATTCCCAGGTTGCTGTGGCTGTTACCTGTGCTCTTCTTTTTGGTTCGCCGATTTGGTCGGCACCGGATCCCGTTTTCCATCGCACCGGAGAAACCCCGCCACTCCTTCAAACCTTCGGCCCGCCATCGTCAACTTTAGTTGGATCCCTTCCACGATGCTGGCAACTGGGGCAAGCCGGGCAACCCTATCTACTCGGAGCATTTCTTCAAAAGCGGGAACAACCCCCTGAGTGCCTTGGGCACGACACCGCCGCCGGAATGTGTCTTAAACATCCTGTCCATTCCCAGGTTGCTGTGGCTGTTACCTGTGCTCTTCTTTTTGGTTCGCCGATTTGGTCGGCACCGGATCCCGTTTTCCATCGCACCGGAGAAACCCCGCCACTCCTTCAGACCTTCGGCCCGCCATCGTCAACTTCAGTTGGATCCCTTCCACGATGCTGGCAACTGGGGCAAGCCGGGCAACCCTATCTACTCGGAGCATTTCTTCAAAAGCGGGAACAACCCCCTGAGTGCCTTGGGCACGACACCGCCGCCGGAATGTGTCTTAAACATCCTGTCCATTCCCAGGTTGGTTTTTCATCATCATCCTACCGATGCAATAACGTGTGCATCATTGCGGTGTCGTGCCCACCTTGTGTGTATGATTGTGTGTCTTCAGCGCGTTCCAGGATTGTTTCTTTTGTGTCAGACCTGTGTCAAATTGCTGATAGCATGAGAAGAAAACTTCTCTTGTCCGGAGATATTGAGGCCAACCCTGGGCCCGATAACAAGCCTTGTGACGACACATCGCCAAATCAAATCATAACGCTACTAAGCAAGTTATCCAACGGCCAAACGGAAATCCTAGCTGAAATTAAATCCATGCAAGAAAAGCAACGTCATACTGACTCTGTTTTAGCAACCCTCAAATCTAAAATCGACGACATCGACCGCGAAATTTCGAGCCTTAAAACAATCAAAGAAGACGTGGCTGCGGTATCAAAAATCACTGCAACAAACACATCCGCGATAGCGGAAATGACACGAAGGTTTACCACTCTTGAGGATCACTCGCGACGAAACAACTTGCTTTTCTTTAACCTACCTGATGCGCGTGGTGAGACCTGGAAGCAGTCTGAAGAAAAAATAGTTTCCTTTTGCGAGGAAAATCTTGGTGTCAAGATTTTCTTGGATCGAGCGGGCGCACAGAATTGGGTTTTTCAAAGATAACTCCACGACAGCCAGACCCATCATCGTAAAATTTAATTCTTTTAAAGATAAAGAACTCGTGCTATCACAAGCAAACAGACTAAAAGGTACAGATTTCCGTTTGAGCGAGGATTACTCGGAAGAGACCCGTAAAGCACGAAAAGAGCTCCTTTCTTTTGCAAAAGCACAAGCTCGTGACTTCAAGCTTCGCCACGATAAACTAATTATCGGAAATTTGCGATATGTTTTTGACCGGGAAACCGCACGTGTTATGCAGCTTCCCTCATAGCTACAGGAAACCAGAAAGTCATCCTCCCAACAACAGAAAAGACCATTATCAACCCTAAACTTTTTTATTGCCAATGTTAGAAGCGTTTATGCCAAACAAGAAGCGCTGCATTCTGCTGTCCACTCCTGCTCTGCAGACGTTGTTATCATCAGTGAAACTTGGCTAACTCCGGATATTGCAGATAGCGAATTAATCCTAAGTGACTCGTATTTTATCATCCGGAAAGATAGGATTGAGCGGCGGGGAGGGGGAGTGTTGATTGCTGTTAGAAGTACTTTGCATGTTGAAAAGTGTGATATAATATCAAGTTTTGAAGGTGTTTGGGTAAGGATTAGGACGCCTACTGTTTGTATTTTAGTAATCGCATGTTATAAGCCACCTGACTTGTCAGACTTCTCGCCATTACTTTATGATTGCTTAGAGACCCTTGCTCGTTCTTATCCAAATGATCTCATAGTTCTCTCCGGTGACTTTAACTACCCCGAAATAAAATGGCCGGTTGTTCCAAATGTCATATCTTTTGATGCATGGTATAAACTTTCAAAGCAAAGTCGGGATTTTGTTGATGTGATAAACGCCTTCTTTCTTTTTCAAATGGTTGACAAGCCAACTCGTAACTCTGCTTTCTTGGATCTTTTTTTCATTTCGGAGCCAGATTTTATAGCTTCGGTAAACTTTATGGAACCGCTCAGTGATCACACTTCCCTAAATGTTGAACTTGCTCTTCCTACGCAAAAGCACAGTCCGCTGGTAAAAGCTATTTATGATTACTCCAGGGCTAACGTCGATGACTTCTGTCGTAGCTTGCAATCTTTTTCAAGTATTTACATGGTTGGCTTTGACTCTAGGACAGTTCACGAAAACTGGAGATTATTCAAACAAAAGCTACTTGATCTATGTGATCAGTTTATTCCAAAAATAAATATACAGTCTTCTATTGAGAAACCCTGGTTTTCGAACCGCCTTAAACGACTACTGAATAAAAAGCGGAGACTATTTCAAACAGCTAAATTGTCTTTGTCCCCTTCTGCGTGGACAAAGTATGACGAATTCCAATTAGTATGCAAGACAGAGATACGTCGAGCGCAGAACAAGTTTTACAACGAAGACCTCCGCAACCTTATGACAGCTAACCCCAAAAAGTTCTGGAAAGCGGTTAACCCTAAGCAAGTGTCGAAGCCTCACCGATTCACTAATCCTGCGGGAGACGAGCTCGATGTGGGTGCAGTGTGCGAGGAATTCAGTCGTTTTTTTAGCGAGATGTTTTCTGAAGATATTTTCCCCTTACCAGAGCATTCGCCTAATTACGACATAGCCACACAAATGTGCCCAATCACTATGTCTGTGAGCGGAATTCAGAAACTAATAGAACATCTCCCAACAAATTCTGCCCCCGGTCCTGACAATATCACGACGAAGCTACTTAAGCTTAGCAAATGTGAATCTTCCGCAATCCTCTGTTCTATCTTTGAGCAATCCCTAACTAGTGGCCAAATACCTGCTGATTGGAAAAGGGCAAAAGTCACCCCGGTCTTTAAAAATGGTCAAAAGAATGAATTCACGAACTATCGACCCATCTCTCTGACGAGTGTTCCGAGTAAATTAATGGAACATGTTTTATTTTCAAATATCATGGATCACCTGTCAGCCAACAGCCTACTTTTTGTAAACCAGCACGGCTTCCGTCGGTCTCACTCTTGCGAATCCCAACTTTTTGAATTTGTAACTGATATACACAGTAACCTGCATTTTAAAACTGAGACGCATGCAATTTTTATTGATTTCCAAAAAGCATTCGATAAGGTGCCGCATCATCGACTAGTTCTAAAATTACGTGCTTTCCAAGTGGAGCCATTCGTGATAGACTGGATATCGAATTTTCTTTTTAATCGCTCGCAAAGTGTTTGTTATGATTACAAATCTTCATCCCATCAGAAAGTAAAATCGGGAGTGCCGCAGGGGACCGTGCTGGGTCCATTGCTCTTTCTTTTGTACGTGAATGATTTACCCGATAGTATTCTTTCAACCATCCGTTTGTACGCTGATGATTGTGTGGTGTATAGGAAAATATCTTGCATTAGTGATTGCATTCAACTTCAAAATGACCTGATTACCCTAGAAACATGGTGTAAAAAATGGCAAATGCAAATCAACATCCTAAAAACAAAATTCTTAAACTTCAACACTAAGCGAAGTGCCACAGTGTTTAGCTACTCTCTTTTTAATACACCCATTGAACATGTCCACACGTACAAATATCTCGGGGTTCATTTCACGTCAAACTTATCATGGGAAGCTCATATTAATCAGATCGTTGTAAAGGCAAACCAAAGCCTCGGTTTTTTGAGACGAACACTACATATGGCTAACCGGGAGACAAAACTCGTAGCTTACACTGCCCTTGTTCGCCCGCAGCTCGAGTATGCATCTACAACATGGAACCCCCACCAGGCTTACCTAATTCAGAAATTAGAGTCGATCCAAAGCAGGGCAACTCGGTTCATTCTTAAAAACTATACACACACTAGCATTACTACGCTAAAAAAAGAACTCGGCCTTCCACTGCTCGCGGAAAGAAGGAAACTGACCAGAATAGTTTCATTGCACGCTTTGTATTATCTGGCCCCTTTAAAGAGAGAATTGTACTGTCCTGCGGCTCATCACATTTCTCCTCGTACAGACCATTCTCAGAAAGTTCATCTGGTAACACCAAGGACCAACCTTTTTAAATTCTCTCCACTGCAATTATCACTTTCAGAATGGAACTCTCTGCCAGAACATATTGTTACAATTCAAGACTCATCTGGATTCAGAGCTGCACTTGCTACTTTTCTCGATATTTAGCAACCTTTAATCCTGTTTTTTCCTTTCTTTGTTTGTTTTTGTTTGCTGCCAAAGCCCCCCCTTATGTAAAGCCCTACGGGCGCTTTAAGGGAACAATAAATGAAATGAAATGAAACATGCGGTAAGAAACAAAGATTGGAAAATCATTCCGTGCGGTGGTATCGTGCTATTCTCTATGCCGCGAAACACAAACAACATGGCGGTAGAGTGATGGCGGCCCGTTGTCTTTTTTGAGGGTGTACTGGGTGTACGCCCACTGCAGAAATACAGTGGGTGCGATTTTCGGACGTAAGGAAACGGTGGTGGTGGTGGTGGTGAGGAGGGGGGAGGGGAGGGGGAAAGGGAAGGGAAGGGGAGCAAGGGCACAAACAACGGGCCGGCATAACGACAAGTATTGTTTGTGTCGCTTTTTTTTTAAGTGTTTTTAATGAACAGTTGGGGGCAATCGTTTGTTTGCTGAAACGTTCGACCAACTGAGTGCCATCCCGTTGTGTTCTGCTCTTTCAGAAAAGAATATACGGTATACTATTTCTGCTATTGACTAGACACGGAACGGAAGAGGTTGATACGACTATTTATTATTGTAAGAGATAGACACAGCACAATAAAATGCAGACTGAGAGGCACATAGAACGAGCGCTGTGTTTACATGGTCGGACAGGACGGTGTGTGTAGTGTCATTCATGTGATGCATCACAAAAGGTGCATAGGATCCTAGAACAGATACTACATACTACTGAAAGCCAGAAACGAACTTCAACTAAAGACACTCTTGACCACCGGCAAACACGCTAATTTTTCAAGCCTTCGCGGTTTTGGATAAACTGGGACACTCTTGAAGAACACGGGACATACCGCGGTGTTTGTAATCAATGTATCTGATGGAACGTTGGGCTGTTCTGAAGTTCTCTCGGTGCGTGAATCTTGAGTATTAAACTGAGCGCACTGTGCACTTGCCCCTTTTTTCTTCTTCTCCCCCCCCCCCCCCCCCCCCGGACCCTTATAAATTATTTTCCTAACCACCGCCTTTTTTTTCCTCTCCTAGCTGTCATGAATTCTTCATGTCGTGCCATATTCCTTGGGGCCATACTGACATCTCACTGTATAAACATGCACAACATGCGACTTGCTTTGCTTTTGGGAAATCGGTGGGCTAGCGCACACCAGCTGGGAGCGCGTGGAGCGAAAGTTCGCGCTGCAGAACCCAGGGCTTGGGTTCAATCCCTGCCCGTTTCGATCTGGATGAGCATCGTACCGGCGTGCGGTCGTGTATCACTACTGGCTGGTGCACGTTTAAGACCCCAGGCTAGCGGTTGTACTGCACTGGCTAAATTGTTCATCTACAGCGAATGACTCGTCGCAACTCTAAAATGGCTGGCTAAATACACGTTGTATAAATATCCCCATAACCATTTATTTTAGATGTTGATGACCTGTGCAACACGCGTTCGTTTTTCACCACACGAATAATAAAAAAAAAACTAGCAGCGTTTATTTTCTCAACTTAACAGCCAGAACAAGCGGCCACCTGATCTGGAGCCGAAGCACAGGACACGCGCTGAGTTCCAGATATTGTTATGGATCGGCTACTGTCGTCATTGCAGCGATTGGACGCGGGCCACTACCCGAATGCTTGTCGAGCTATTGATTAGCACGAGCCCAAATCGAGTGCTCACGCAATGCTCGGGTCCAGTCTATGAGCCACATTAAAATATCGGCATCGGGGGATACTGCGATCCCCCAGCTACGTCATCAAGTTTTGCGAAGGAGAGATTGAAAGAAAACGCTCGCTTTTGTCCTTGAAATGACATCGCAACAAAGGAGTTTCTTGGTCAGTGGCGTTGCGTGCGAGTATCGTTGAGTCCCACTAGTGCCAGTAAACTCGTGTAAAGTGAAAAACATTCCAAGTGAATATATGCGATATTCAATTGGAATGTTGGTTGTTTTTCTTTAATTTTTTCTGCGACTTCGACTGCGTGGGGTGAAAAAGGAACGCGTGTTTTATAGGTCATTAACGTCAGGGATCCGTTCTTAACAGTATTTGCGCAAAGTACAAAAATTGTTGCATCGCCCCTTTAAAGGGATGCTGAACCAAACATTTCAGTGTCTATAATAAGTGGCGCACAATCTTTCCACGAGCCAGCAGCCGCCGGTGTGCGTGAGCACACGCAACGAATGAGCGAGTTTTAGAATAGGGGGCCCCAAACAGCTCGGGGCATCGCAGTGGGCATGCGCATGCGCAGTGGGACGCCCTAAGCTGTTTGGGGCACCCAAAGCTTTGGGGCCCCCTATTCTAAAACTCGTCGGGCACGTAGCCAGGGGGTGGGGCCATGGGGCACGAGCTCCCCTCCCTGGCTTTTGGGGAGGGGGGGGCTGGTATGCCCCCCCCCCCCCCCCGAAATCTTCCATCTTGCTGGGGCCTTCTCTCCCCGCCCCCTCATACAGCAAATTGTCATGGCGCTGGGTGTGCGCTCACTCGGCCACCGATCCCCCCAACTCGACACGCGTAGAGCGAAAGCTCGCGCTGCAGAACCCAGAGTTCAGCCCCACCCCTGCCCGTTTCGATCTGGATGAGCATCGTACCGTCGTCCGGTCGTGTATCACTACTGCGTGAGCACGTTAAAGACACCAGGTTAGCAGTCGTACTGCACTGGCGAAATTGCTCATCTACAGTGTAAACCAGTGTCGCCCCTACTGGCAGACCGACCTTACGTTGTATAAATCACTAAAACGTCCAATTTGACTTTGGTTTGTCATGCCCCCCCCCCCCCCCCCCCCCCGAATCGAAATCCTGGCTACGTGCCTGATTGACGTCATAATCCCCCAAAACAAGACAAACAAAAAAAAGTAGTTGGTTGTTTATACAGCAGGAGTTTAGACTGTCAGAACATGGTGACATATTGTTACCCACAGCAGATGAGCAATTTAGCCAGTACAGTACGACTGCCAGCCTGGGATCTTTAACGTGAACCACGCAGTAGTCATACAGGACACCGGCACGATGCTCATCCAGATCGAAACGGGCAGGGCTGGGGATTGAACCCAAGATCCCTGGGTTCTGTAGCGCGAGTTTTCACTCCACGTGCTTCGAGCTGGTGTGCGCTAGCCCATTCGGCCACCGATCACCCTCATAGACCCCGATTCACGCTTAAGATGACAATGAAATGTGTGGGCTCCGGGGAAAAAGAGAACAAAGACAAGCTTTTCATCTCCACAGTTGGTTCTGGTGTAAAAGGTAAACGAAAGTGACAGCTACGTAATTGCATAGTCTAACAATCACGTAGCTTTTACTTGTGGGGATGAAAAGTCTGTCTCTATTCTCCTTTGGCCCGAAGCCCATACATTTCACTGTCATCTTAAGCGCGAATGGGGGACTATACGCCAATTTAGCTGCGTGTGCTCGCTCACAACGGCGGCTGCTGGCTCATGGAAAGAACGTGCGCCAATTATTAATGCTAAAGCATTATCTGTCCCATGGAGCGAGCCGACGTCATCAGCTTTGAAGCCGCGCCAAACGGCACCTTAAATCCTTTCTCCAAGTGAAGCCAGCAGCAGCTATGAAACCAAAGGAAAAGCCTAGCCAAACGACACCTAGTTTCCCCGATAATAATAATTGGGGTTGCGTGGGTATTTATGCAGCGCGTAGTTGGTCAGGCATTTCAAAGTTGCGACGAGTCACTCGCTGTAGATGAGCAATTTAGCAGTACACCTCTAGCCGCAGTAGTGACACTGCGGATACATCCAGTTCGGAACCGGCAGGGGTGGGGATTGAGCCCAGGATCTTTGGGTTCCGCAGGGCGAGCTTTCGCTCCACGTGCTCCGAGCTGGTGTGCCCTAGCCCACTCGGCCACAGATCCCCCTGTTTCCCCGATCCCAAAGGAGCGGAGATGAGTGACCTCCAGGGCCGGAGGTAAAGGTGACCTCTCCCCGAAGGCCCCTAAGATGACAGTGCGGTGGGAGCAACGCTCTCGCGAGACCAATCGACCGCTTCCTTTTCATCACCTGACCCCTCTCTCTGCGGGTGGGTATACAGGGGGGAAAGACGTACAACCGGTCAAAAAGTGAGCATGTAACTCGCACTGTCAGCTTATGAGTGAACGGAGTTGCTAGAGAAAGTGAAAAGTATGCAAGCTATGCCAGCAAAGACATCCGACTCCTGATGAAAAGCAAAGTGTTTGCCCTGGCCAGTGGCGGCTGTTTCAGGGGAGGGGGGGGGGGGGGGGCAAAACACATGCTTTGGCCCCCCTCCGCACCCCGGTTGGTACGCCCTTGCAACTCTCTGGGACAAGTCCTTTAAAGTGAAGGGAGCGAACCTATGATATGGACAAAGGTATGCGAACACACTCCGTAGCTTCGACCACGGGCTTCGACCCAAAATTGCTTAGGCAAAATAATAATAATAAATAATCAGAAAACATCATCCCAGCGAAAGCTTATATTCGAAACAAGCTTACACTTAATTGACACAAAAAGTGTTTGCAAATGTATGTTATGAGAGTCATACTTAACCATAAATTGGTCGCTGCTTATTAAAGAACAATACCAATTTGTTACATCTTTCGAGATTTCCTTCGAGCTTTTCGGCATGTTCAGCGCTTCGTTGTACACGAGACAGCAACTATACCACTATAAACCACTAAATCGGTGACAGATGTGTGATCGCAGAAGTATACCACGGGTGCGGCACTTCTATGCACCGAAATGTGGTTATCAAGGATTAAGATAATATAAATTAATTTACTTATACATTAATGCTGTCTCATCCACAGGCAACTCAATGTCTAATACAATATGCATGATGGGTGCGACTATACCGTGAATTATTTATTATGAAGGTAACAACCAGGGCATACATGCCGAGGGCAGAAAAATTGTCTGGAGCAGTGGTTCTCAAGCATTGATGATTCGCGGACCTCTTGTGAATAGGCGGATATATGATGGAGGACCCTGTTCGTGGTGAGGGGAAGGAAAAGTTATGGTTTAATTACAAAAATGATTTAATAAATGGATATAACTAAGGGCTAATGTGAAGTAGACTGCTTTTAGTGACATATACACGAGAAAACTCACTCGAAAATTGTAACTTTTTTTCTGAATCTCAGACAAGACAACTTTTATTGCTGGGCTTGACTGATGAGGCTGGGCTTCGCGGACCCCTAGAATACCTCCGCGGACCCCCATTTGAGAACCACTGGTCTGTAATAAGGGATAAATTCAGCGCGAAATCCTGCTGGTAAGCATCAGTGATCGGTCGAAAAGAGCTTCACACTGTCGCACATGACGCCATTCCGCGCTTGCACGCGTTAAACGATACCAAGAGAAGAGCGTTCCGACATCGTTTTATATCGGGTGAATTGGGGTGAAAAAAGCGACCAGAGCTATAAAATGTACAACAAACTAACTATGGCATAAAAGGACGACGGAGACATACTGGGATAAAGGGAGATTCAATGACGGTGGCCCGTGGTCTGCAAACATGATTATCAAGTGTGCCCTAACGTTGTAACAGCTTATCTAAAGGTTGTAGCAAGATCAGTGGCATAGACAGGAATTGTTTTCGGGGCGGGGGGGCGGGTGGAGAGAGAGAGAAGGATGAAATGCTCTTGCGAAGGGGGGGGGGGGGGGGGGGGCTGAAGCACAGGGCTGAAGTGAAGCCCCTTAAGCCTCCCCCTGTCCTATACCAATTTAGCTTTGTCCTAGTATACACCTTTCCAATGTTCACAAGTCCACAGCCCAGCGTACAACTCCAAAGCCTAGCACGCACCATACGTACAAACAATGAAAACGGCGCCTGCCAGGGGCTCTTAGAAGGAGGGAAGGAACGAGAAATTAAAAGAAAGGAACAGACCAGGGTTCAAGGATTAAGACAAGTGACAAGTAGATATGGTAATTTGGAGTTGTGTATCTTATAAAGGACGATTATAAAAATTGCTTGTTGCTGGCTAATAAAGCGTTTTAGTTATGATTTCTTCTTAGTAACTCATGTACGTACTGTGACGCTTGAAGAGAACACGGGAGCGCATGGACCCCGCTCCCGCGCAAGGTATACTCGCAATAGTAGTGGCCGGCTGCGGAACCGCTGCGCAGCCGCAAAGTGGGAGGGGCGTGGCATCCAGCGCGTCGTCTGCTACGGACGGAGCCACGCGCAGCCAGGTTTGCCGTCAAGGGAAATTCACTCACGCACTTCGAAGGCTAAAAGTAGGAGTGTGCGATCACTGCTTCCATTCGAATTGTGCACTGTCATTCCAAACTTCAACACTAAACAGAGCCGATATATCGTGAATCAAGCTGCGCTATTCGACAGCCCTGTTTAACAGGAAACTACAGTGTCTTGCTTTAAATAACGTGATGGACCTGTTGGTGCCGCCTTTTGGCGTTTATTTTTATCGTAAAGCCACGAAAAAGAAAACAATAACAACGAAGAAACACAGCGTCGCTGTATGAAAATACTTTTGCCCAGATAACGTTGCGCGAGAACCATAATCAGCAGCAGCTACGGGATTGTTGGTTTGTGCCCGAAAAATTGTAGACAGTTCTCGATAATCGATTCAGAAATGGTAAGCCGAGCGACCTTCGAAGTGCGGGAGTAAATTTCCTGTGGCAACAAAGCAGCCAGCGCGCGGCTCCGGGTCCACACCAGACGACGCGCTGGACGACACGCCCCTCCCACTCCTCGGCTGCGCAGGCATTGCGCAGTGCTCTGCAAGCGACAGGCACAGTTGAGGTAGACTACCTTCAGGCTGTACAAACATACACACAACACACAATTTTTCGCGGTGGACCACCCACTCGTGGGAGTCGTGTCTTGCGCGTTTCCACAACAATGGTTGGTGGTAGTAAAAACGACTTTATCAAGGTAGACTACATGACGGTTATTAAGGGGCCGCGTGGCGCCATCTCCTGCAGAGTTTCTGAAGCCGTTGGCGCTGCCTTCCTTGGCTTTTCATAGAAAACAACACAATACGTTACCAAAAAAAAAGGGGGGGGGGGGCTTGGTTTTATGACTGCACGTCGCTGAGAAAGCATGGCTACCTTATTTCCGAATGTTTTCGCGTGTCTTCATAATTTCAGTGAAAAGGAGATGTTTTTCCGTCAGGTGAAGAAGTCAACTCTGACTTAGCGATGAGGGCAAAGACACTGAAGGAGATGGCAGTTGTGGAGGTACTCCACCAAACGTGCCTCTGTGCCTCTTCCTAGGGGCCATACACCCAAGATCTTCCAGATTTTCTTGATGTTCCTTTCACTGTCACCTACCTGCCAAGTCTACAGGCACATCTTCAGGAAAACGCAAACTCCTCCACCTCCCTCCCCGCACTTAAACAAGGAGTTTTTGCCGTACGGCAGCAATGATGGCAAGGCCCAGCTGTATCTCGCTAGCATGAACATGTGCAGTACAAATGTGATGAAGTTGTCTTCATGTAATTCATTGTCAATATTACCTAAAAAAAAAAAAAAAGTTTTTTTTTTTTTTTTTTAAAGTCCCGTTAAGTGCGCTTCTTGTCGAGCGTGGGAGCACTGCGGAGAAGCAACACACACACAAAAGCGACCTTCGCTGATGTTTCTTCTCTGCAGTGCACCGGTGCTCGGTAAGAAGCGCACTCAACGGGCAACCCGCTGCAATCAACACTTGGGAAATTATGAATATCGCAATTGCGTGCTTGGGAAAGAAAAGCACACTTTCTGCACGCGCGCGCCTGGTGTTTAAAAATAAACTAAAATTTTGTGAACGTTTATATGTACGTGTAGTAAAGTATTCAAAATAACTGTGGCTCTAATGCAAGGTTATATGATAGGTAGATATGCCCAGACAACCTGCAATTACCATTCGTGGTACATATCTTTTTAATTAATTCGAGATTGAAAAAAGAATATTCGCATATAGCGAGGCTTGTAGATCCACTCAATTTCAATCAGGTATAGATGCAGCTCTATACTATAGATTTCATTTTATGTTAAATACGTAATTTACTTGTCATCCCAAGGCATGGAACTTTCTGAAGTCACAGTCTGTAAATATAATTACATTAAAATTAGCTTATAAATGGACAAGTGGAAGCTTGGGTACAACCTTCACGAGTTTAGCTGGATTTTCGTTTAAGCACGGTGCAACAGTCTGGGCTTTGAGAAACCTTTCAATATTTGATTTGAAAGTATTTGGCCAAAACCATATTTGCTTCAAACTCAAAATCTGCTATTGGCACATGACTAATAGATTCCCTACACCCACCCATTTAATGAATGCATAAAAATTAGTACTATCAGCCAGGGAAAAAATTGCAAAGCTCAAGTTTCTATATGAATTAGCTAACAGCAACTTCAACGTTCCCACAGGAAATTATCTAACCCCTACTGGTAAACGGCTAACAAGATACAACCATGGTAAACTTTATGAAGAACATCCAACCCACAATAAGTGCTTCAAATATTTATTTTCCCCCCAAGTTATCAACGAATGGAATCGCTTGCCGTGAAACATTGTACATTCCACTAGTGTAGAGCATTTTCTCATTAACTTGGAAGCGCACCTGTCGATATAGGCTTGCATACCACTATCTTCAAATGTGTACTAAAAAAACAAAAATCTTTTTGTATGATGTACCACCCTAAAACAATCCCAAATGGGATTAGTAGTATTGGAAATAAATAAATAAATAAATAACCTTTATAGGCCTTCTTGATGCTTCAACCTTTAAGACCAACTTCATTCCAGCGCTTCATTGCACTGCAGACAACTGCACTTGTAGTGCAATGGTGATCCACTATTCTGATTCCATAGCAAAAAAGTTGAATGGCTAAAAATTTGAGAAAGGTTGCCGTACCAAGACACTTTTTTTAAACTTTGCATGAGAAATAAAGTTAAGCTTGTCATGAAATTAAAGGCACCACCTAGAAATTTATGCCCCTTCCTGATGCAGATACAGGCTCTATTTAATTTTAAGGATGAATTCAACGATAGCCCACGACACGGCAAAACAATTTACACAAGCTGTTTTCTTGAGTGAGAACTTTGATTAATTTCTGTTTGCCTTTTTTGCAAGTTTATTTTTGGCAAGCAGTAGCCAGGGGCGACAGCGAAATGAGGATAAAAGTGGCAGGCATCTCCCCCAAACTTCACAAAGTCACTCCAGTGAATTGTTTCTTGTTGAAGACCATGAGGAAAAGTTGTTGGGCAGGTGAAAATTGCCTGTTTCGATAAACAAGGTAAAACACCTTGTTTATCGAAACAGGCAACTTTCACCTTTGACACACAATGTTGGGTTTGCTTCAACATAGGCTGTTTGAGGCGGTCTGTGGAAACTAGTTCTGGTCCATTAACTTTGATTGTAAAATGTTTCTTATTCCTCATAAAGACAAGATGTGGTTCAGTGTTTATTTAGATCTTTTGCAGTGAATGATTTGGTGGTTGCTCTGGTGGGGGTCGGTACTGGCATGCTGCCTTCAAAGATCTTCTCTCGTCTTTCAACGTAGGTCCCAGTCTTGGCAAGTGTTGCTGCAGGGTGTCGGGGAGCTGCCAACTCAACCGGCAAATGAAGCAAAGTGCCATAGACAAGTTGAGCTGAGGAACAGGCACAGTCTTCTTCGACAGTTGCTTAAAGAACAAGAAAGATGACAGGGGGAGATCCAATGAATGATTTGGATTTTGATTGGTCATAAATGACGCCTTTAGTTGGCAGTGAAAATTTTCAACGAGACCATTGGCTTGCGGATGACAGGCAGTCTCATGTGTCTGGTTCCCAGCAGCACAGAGAGGCGTCAGAAAAAAAAACGCCTCAAACTGTTGCTCATTCTGTTGCAACCTCAATGGGCATGCCGGAATCGTGTGAACCAGGTGTTAATGAAAGCTGATGTAATGGTCTCGGCTGCATGCGATGTCTTGTATAGGTGTCGCTTCCAGCCAGCAGGTAAGCCGATCCACAATAGTGAGGAGGTATCGATAGCCTTCGCAGGGTAGTAGACGTCCAACAAGGCCGATATGAACATTTTTAAAACAGCTGGCATGAGGCAAAAGTTTCGCAAGTAGTTATGGTATGCCAGTGCATTTTCACTTACTATCACTGTAAACACGCTCCTAGCTGTAGAACTTGGCGTAGGCTTCAGCTCGACACCTCTGTGCCCCACGGACAGATTCTAGGCACCATGCTGAATGTAGCCTGCCTTTAAAGTTCCAAGGAAAGTGGTGGAATGAGATGCGCCCTCTCTAGCTGGAAAGACCCTAGACCAGCTATCTGTCTACTGAGTCAAACAAGTAATCCTCAAAAATAAACCCTCGGGACAATTCTACGGTGACGGGTAAAACTAACTTTAGCATGGAAGGAGAGGGGGGCACCGGGTAAAACTAACTTTACCATGGAAGGAGGGGGGGGGCACCAGAGTGGAGCTTTGTGTCAACCTCAACAAGGAGTTCGCCCTACGCCAACTTTTTCATTAGAGTTTCGTTCATAAATAGTCAAGAAAGGGCTCACCATGCAGTACATCACATATAGTAAAATACGAACGTCTCAAGCACCTAAGTTACCGCCAGCCCATATCGAGCTACTTCACTTACCGCGGCACCCCCCCCCCCCCTCCCTCCCTGGCTCCGCCCCCCCTCCGTTCACCGCCCGACCAGCAGCATCAATACCCTTCACTCAGGGGCGTGGTCATACACGTCGTAGTTGAACGCAGTCAAGAGGGTGACGGCGAGACAGGCGAAACGAACGACCCAGTCGACGCAAAGCCTTCACGTGCACGCGAGCTGCAAACTGCGCCACACCAGCTGGAGGTATCAAACGACCTGCGCACCGCTCGAGTTCCACCACCTCACCGACGCGTCTGACCGCAGACACCGCGCTGCACCAGCACCAGCTGCACTCGACGAATTGCCGCTTGACGGACTTTGCCAACGCCACGAACGCGCCGACGCCCGATCGCCACCGACCGCCAGACCAGCCAGGCGCTAGCCAGGACAGGCGGGCAGGAGGGACAGGCCACAGTGGGACAGGCCAGGCGCGCAGAGCCCGCAGACCCGCATAGCCGCAGGCGCGGCGCGCCCAGCTTCCGCCAAGCGACGTCATAGGATATTTATATAATGAGACTAACTAATTTACAGTATGTCTACAATGCATTAGACTTTATAACACCGCTTCTTTACATAAAATAATAGAGAGTTTTAGTAGACCGTTTTCATCTTCCGCTCCGCTCTGAGGGTGCCAAACTGCGCATGCGCGGCCCGCTTCGCCGGAATGGAAAGCGGAGGTCCAAAAACGCGTTTCAGTAGAGCGTTTTTCTTCAGCGTAACCGCTCATTCACACTGGAAGCGGATCCGCGTTCGCAAAGCGGTTGCGAACGCGGTTGTATAAAGATCCAGTACAATTGCACGCGCACTTGATGTCATCGAGCGCGCGTGCAATTGCAATGGATCTTTATACAACCGCGTTCGCAACCGCTTTGCGAACGCGGATCCGCTTCCAGTGTGAATGAGCGGTAAGAGCGTTTTGAGCGGGTTCGAAAAATTTGCTGGCGTAGCCCCACAAGTGGACGTTTATAGTACTAGTGAGACAAAAAAAAACCTAAGCGTTAACACCAAAAGAGTGAAAGGGAGCGTGATAGTAGAGGTAGTAAAAACGAAGGCGACAATAATGAACACAAAAGAGTGGCCACACACCTGAAGAAATATTAAGCCATAAAATATAAATATAATCGTTCCACCTTGTGTGCGAGTGAAGCCGAAGGTATAAGCATGAGTATGTTTGTTTTTTTTCGAAGGGGGGGGGGGGGGGGCGGGGATGGAGGGAGCGAAGTCGTGGTTCGTGGCTCTTGTGTGAGCTGTTGGTGGCTCACGCAAGGCTCATGAGCGCACGAGTACCACAGCCGCCTTGAACGACACTCGCAGCTTGATTTCCCGAAACCAGCACTGCCTGCTAGCTCAGCAGTGATTGCCGCTCCGTTGAATAATGCCATGGTCCCGTCAAATGCGTAGTTCTCGCAACGTTTCTAGCTGTAAACAAAAAGAAAAATTGCACCCGGTAACGGTGTCCAATTTCAGGTGTGAGATCCCGTATAATTATTACACAAATGGAAGTGCCGCAGTACAGACATTTTAATAAAATTGTGTGTTTATCGCGATGAAGTAATATAAAAAAAAACACGCTCTATCTCTCACACAAAATTATACAAAACAACCCCGTGAGGTGTACTCAGACTTTAAATTTGATTGTTCGGAAAGTCGCATAGAAACGAGAGTAAACTCTATATTTATGATTAGAGTATCTTCGTAGATAGTTTCCGCCTCCACGTAACGCTCCCCGCAACTGGATCCGAAAGTCTGCAGGCAAACCTAGCGCGCCTTGATTGCGGGCAATAAGCCGTAACGTAACAAAAGAAAATGTGAAGGTGCGAAAAGCCCTTTACCTCTGGCGAAGATTGATAATGCAATGTTACCCTTCTCCAGGGATTAATTTCGTCACTAGCTGCGAATTCCGCTGAGCATTTTGGAGCAATGGCGAGATAGAGCTCTGTCATGCATTGCGTTCTCCCATATGGAGCACGCAATACGCGCGGAGTTGCTCCACGTATACACCAGTCACCAATGAAAAACAACCTGTCCTGTGAGGTCGAGCGAGACACCGGGGGACATGGGGGTCGGCCACCTCACCACCGCCTATAGACGGTGGTGAGGTGGCCGAGCCTTCAAAAACACGGGGCGCGATGTGTTTCTGCAGCATAACAAAAAATTGAACAAACAAGACGCAAACGTTTATTTTTTTTTTCTTTCTAGGTGTGGTTCGCAGGCTGAACAGAATACAAAAACGATACGCTGTGCTGGGATGACGTCGACTACAAGGGTACACGACCATATCAAGAGCACAAATCCTGTCACATTCTTTTGCTACAGTGATAAGAGCATATATATTTTTGTCCGCGATCCCTAGCTAAAAAACAGTTTAAGGCGGATTATGGAACAGGAAAATCTAACTGGATTTCTTTCTGGAAACCTGAATTCCAGTTTGCAGACCATTGTCTACAAACTGGATATCAGGTTTCCAGCTAGAAATCCAGTCAGATTTTCTTGTTCCATAATCCACCTTAAACTGTTTTTTTCGGTAGGGCGATGCAGGAACAAAGACATTATTTCCAAATTAGATTTCAAAGTAAGCCTTAGATGCTAGCACTAACCAACTCACTTCACTCACAGGATGAAAACGTTAAACTTCGTATCATTTGGACAGAGATCGAAAAACAACACGCACTGCTTGAACTTGGACACACAAAATAAAGAGTTTTCGTGGATCTTACGCAAAAGCTTCACGTACGCAATAAAATTGCTGGTCAGACGTACGCATGCGCAACCGAAATCAGCATATGAGTCATCAAATTATGATGAAAAAGCAGGTCTGAGCGTGCCAAAAATATTCGACATTTAGTGTTGTCAATATTTGTTTTTCTATACACGTGCTTATGTCGCAGTGGAAAGCCGAGAAACTCCACATAGACTTATTTTGAGCAGTGTTTCCGACGGTATAGTGCTCGCTCGATCGTAAAATGCCACTTTGTTGCTACTTTGGCAAATCAAACCAGGAAGCCACGCTCACCTAGAATGTCCCGTTCACAAGAAGGGATATCGGAATTTCCGCTACGTTACAAGTATTGCCGTGAGTCGTGACTGAATGACGGTAGAGAGTTGCTTCTTTTCTTTTTTTTTTATATCTTATTTTCTTCTGCAAGACATCCGGGGCGGATTATTATCCTTCCCTGCGCTCTCGCTGTGACGAACAGTCCGATGGACGAGTGACAAATATTCCTATGCGACGAAACATCCTCTTACCTGTCGGCCTGTGTGACCAGTGCGCATTTGAAGAATCACCTTTGTCTTTCCTGAGCCCTAACCAAAACACCCTCATAAAATTTTTTTCACTGTTCGGCTACGTTGGCATAGCCTGTAATCGACATAATTTTCGCGAAAGCCTACATTTATTTTATTATTATCTGTGACCAATTCTAATTAAAGAGGCAAGTATAGTAATTATATTATGATTTCATATCGAAATTCGACGAATCAGGAGATATGAAATTAGGGGAACACCATTTTAAAAAAATCGAAGCCGTTTACAACTAACGCCGAATTAGAGCGCAGCTCTTGAGGGGGAGGAGGGAAGGGTACTGAGAGTCACGTACGTTCTCGGGGGGGAGTCACGTGACCTGGGGGGTCACGAGACCCCCCCCCCCCCCCCCCGAGGTCACACGACCTCGAAAGGGGGGTCACGTGACGTGATCAGGGATCACGTGACCCCTGGGGTCACGTGATCACCCAGAGAAATTTTTCCGCTAGATTTAGCGGCGAACTTTTTCCGCTAGATTTAGCGGGGAAATTATTCCGATAAGTCTAACGGGGAAATTTTTCCGCTAGATTTAGCGGGAAAATTTTTCGCTAAATTTAGCGGGGAAATTTACCCATAATGCACCGCGCGGTTACGCCGACGGCGACGCCGCTCAAGCCGGAAACGGGCGCCTAAGAGCTGCGCTTTAAAATATCTGGTGCCCGAAACTTACTTATATGAAAATGTCTAACATGCGTCTGTGTTCTAACACAGATGAGTGCAATGTGGCAACTGACTGGCCTCACAGACAATCGCCAACGAGGTGAAATTTTTGACGAATTACCCTTCGACGAGTCATCCTACTACCGACTGGCCTATTCAATCAAATGCCCGTCGACAAATATTGTTCTTGGTTTATTTGCCATCGCCACAAAGGGGAAGCGTGGGGCTCGTCAAGCCGACATCTGCCAGCATTTTGCTCACGCCTCCAGCGCCGGTACCTACTGACGCCGACGAGTTGGCCTAGAAATAAATACCCACGGACATTTCTATACGCGCTAAATATCTCTACGCGAGCATGATTTGTATTCAAAGGGGCGCCCGCTTGTCGGTGCTTCTATGAATTATACATACGTCACGGTCAAAACGTTTCGCAGCTAATGAGGAAAGGCCGACCAACCCATTTTGTCCAATTGTTTGTGTATGGGAAAGGAAAATGCCATTGTGTCAAAAACAAGCACATCTTTTAAGTGTGCAAGCGTTGCTAAAGAGAGAGACAACTATTAATATTTTTCTATAATTGGTTTCACTCTTAGTCAGAGCGCAAACAAAGGCTAGATTCACGGAAACACATACACAAAGATAAAAAAGCGCTTTTATCACGGCGCATTGTGTTTTATTAGTGAACAGAAACACCCAAACAAAGATAGTGAACGCCGTGGCGTTGAGCTGTTGGTGATGCTTGATCGGCGCAATGTGTCGGCCAAGCTCCGAGAGTGAAATAAGGCAGGGCAGTTCTGTTATTTTTTTTTAATTTTTTGCACGAAATATTACGCCTTACAACAGCTTGGCATCGTCGTTCGATGAAGCCCTGTTTTATTGACTGGCGATGCATCGAATCGTGGACATTTCATCGAACGTCGTTTCATTGAACGCCACCTCATCAAGTAGCTTGGCAATGCTTCATCTTATGACGT
Organism: Ixodes scapularis; assembly: GCF_016920785.2. Classification (NCBI taxonomy): domain Eukaryota; kingdom Metazoa; phylum Arthropoda; class Arachnida; order Ixodida; family Ixodidae; genus Ixodes; species Ixodes scapularis. Next base: position 168,349,664 of record NW_024609835.1, read on the forward strand.
GTCTGCTATCAAATTATTGCAAATATAATAACTACGCTCGTCATTTTTTGTAAATAACAGTAACCTTTAGCAAAAATTATGTTACTTAGTTTCGGATGTCACCAAAGAGTGAAAACAAATATATATACTGTAAACGACTCATTTTTCGCGGGCTCAATATTTCGCGATTTAGGTTAAGGCTGAAGTTTTCGAATAATTCGCGGGTTCTAATTTTCGCGACACGGTGGGATCTTAATAGAGATTCCAATGTGTTTACCACTTTACAGGAATTGTTCGCGAGACCTAATTTTTACGCATTTTAGACGATTCGCGATATTTGCTAAAATTAAGTCGTTTACAGTATATGTATATATATATTTTTTTACTAATACAAAGTCTGGACATTTCCTCTCACCAAGTAAACAATCTCAGTTGTGATTTGAGACTAAGTTGCGTTTATCCCGCTCTTAATTATTTATTTATTTGTTGTTTCTTCCGTTTCTGGCGTTTTTAGTACAAGCTTCTACCAGCTCGCTTACGCGCCAACTCTTATTTCAAACAAAACAAGCTTGTAAATTAGAGTGACACTTTTTGGAATCCTATGCCAATTTTTAATGCCCTTTGGTGGGCCACGCACGGATTTTAAAATATATCCTTTCATACAAATAATCAATTAGTAAATCAAATGGCGATTGGGACGAATTTACTACTATTGGAAGAACAAATTGGCAAATCACACGGCAATTAGGAAATTTCAACTATTCTTGGTTTCTGAGTGGTTGTCTTCAGTAGCGGCTCCCTCAGCACGGAGTAGCTCGAGTCAGAATTGGCGGAGTCTCTACTAACTGGCAAAAAAGGCGCGACGCTTCAACTGCTCCCGCCCAGTCTCCGCTCTTTCCCCTGTGGCAGGCGGCTCCCGAATAAACTGGAAGCAGACGACTTAATGTATTTGTATGCACCCATGACATCGGCCGGCGATCGGCGATGGAGGTTTTGTTAGCCGACGCAAGCGTCAGCGGACGTCTCACATTTCGATACTCTGTTTTAGCTACAGAAACAACAACAAAAAAAAAAAATCATCGAGATCATGTTCATTGTGTTCACCACAGACAACATAGTCTATAGTCGACAAATTTCCGTTCAACGCCGATCAAAACAAGGCACGAGATCAACTTTTGGCTCGCTTGTTTTGACGACTGCCACCAGGAAAGATCTGGCTTATCGCGTTCCGTCAACGTCACTCCGAATATTGTTTGTGCCCCGCGCACCATCCTGTTGTAGCAATCTTTTTATTGTGCCCATGTGATTTCTTTTTTATGTTCTTGCTGGTGTTTGATCATAATTCGGGCATTGAAATAGTCTTTGCTGGACCATTCTTTTGACCCTCTCGCAACAAAGGAATATTATGCCGGCATAACACCCTCTCGCAACAAAGAAATATTATGCCGGCAAATTACATCACAATGTGTTTACACAACTGTAGTGCAGAGGTACGGTGAACAGGGTCTGAGAAAATATGTTTCAGTGTTTTCAAAAGACCGACGAAACAAAATTAAAAAAAAAAAATGAAAGCCGCTTACAACTCCCTGTAACTCCGAATTAGAGCGCAGCTCTTGAGGAGGAGGAGGGAAGGGCACTGGGGGGGGGGGGGGGGTTAAACTAACCAGGGGGGGGGGGGTCACGTGACCTTGGGGGTCACGTGACCCCCAATGCCGATGATGTCATCACTGACGTCACTGATGACGTCATCAGTGACGATGACGATGCGGGTACCGATGACGTCATTAGTGACGTCACTGATGACTTCATCAGTGATGATGACGATGACGATGCGAATGTCGGTGACGTCATCAGTGACGTCGCTGATGACGTCATCATCATGCGGATGCCGGTGACGACATCAGTGACGTCACTGATGACGTCATCAGTGATGATGACGATGACAATGCGGATGTCGGTAACGTCATCAGTGATGATGGCGATGCGGATGCCGGTGACGTCATCAGTGATGATGACGATGTGGATGCCGGTGACGTCATCAGTGATGACGATGACGATGTGGATGCCGGTGACGTCATCCGTGATGATGACGATGACGATGTGGATGCCGGTGACGTCATCCGTGATGATGACGATGACGATGTGGATGCCGGCGACGTCATCAGTGATGATGACGATGACGATGCGGATGCCGGTGACGTCATCAGTGATGATGACGATGACGATGTGGATGCCGGTGACGTCATCAGTGATGATGACGATGACGATGTGGATTCCGGTGACGTCATCAGTGATGATGACGATGGCGATGCCGGTGACGTCATCAGTGATGATGACGATGACGATGTGGATGCCGGTGACGTCATCAGTGATGATGACGATGACGATGTGGATGCCGGTGACGTCATCAGTGATGATGACGATGACGATGTGGATGCCGGTGACGTCATCAGTGATGATGACGATGACGATGTGGATGCCGGTGACGTCATCAGTGACGATGACGTCATCGGGGGGTCACGCGACATCGGCGGGGGTCACGTGACCTCGAGGAGGTGGTCACGTGACCTCGAGGAGGGGGTCACGTGACCTCAGTGGAGTCACGTGACTTCGGGGGGTCACGTGACCCCCCACGAGGTCATGTGACCCCGGTGGGGGGCTCGCGCGGTGCATTATGGGACATTTCCCATGATGCACCGCGCGGTTACGCCGACGGCGACGGCGACGGCGACGCCGCTCAAGCCGGAAACGGGCCCCTAAGAGCTGCGCTCTAAAAAGAACCGCCAATCGGCAGCGCGTGCAAGCAGAGGCAGTGGTGACAGGAAGCGCCAGGTGTGTCTTTCGTACGGCCGGCATCCAGGGCGCGCTCAGATGTATACTGTTGCGCTCCCGAACTCAGGAAACGTTGACGCACTTTCGAATGTGCACTCTTTTTTACTCGCAGGATTGCAAGCTGGAGAATGTAGGCGTGTGATTTCAGAAAGCGCTTTCTACCATTTCTACGCGTGAGTGCTTCTGCAACTCAAGCATTGTATACAATTACGTCCTCCCGCCCGTGCCTTTGCCAGCCCTGTACACAACTTGTGCAACATCAAAAAAGCATAGTTCAAAATTGGCGGTCCTACTTTTCCGTACCGCTGCGAAACCCCATCAAGCTAAGATCACTTGGCAGCTGGACAAGTTAGGGCAGGGGGCCTTCTGGGGATTATCCGGTACATTTTCCTCTCAACAATGAACGTACGCGCGACGCGCAAGAGGGTGAACACGTGAAAGGAGAGGCGTAAGAGCGGAGAAGGAAAGTCAAGGTCGGGCAAGCGACGGGAAACCGAGTTTCGAAATTGGCGCGCAGGTTTTGCAGCATTTGCTCACTCTAGAGTTCCTCGATATGCTCCCCCGAAGGAGGAGCAGAGTTGAGCATTTGTTTTCCCCGAGCCGCCACGCCGCTATTCGCCGAGATCCGTTACGTGAGGAGCAAAGCATCCGGCGCCGTGCAAGAAAGCCACCTTTACGGTCGCTCCGCCGACGTTGCTCGCGCCCCGACCGTATGTCCCCCTGCTTTCGCCTCCTTCTCCTCTTTTTCTGTCTTCCATGCGCGGCGCCGCTATTCACCAAATTTAGTCACGTGAGGAGCAAAGCATCCAGGGCCTGCAGGAAAGCCGGCACTACGGCCACCCGCCGAGGCTGAATGCGCAACTCTGCTACCGTAGGTAGCTATATACAGGAACTCTAGCTCACACGGACAGCCAACGCTGCCCTGGTAGCTCAACTAATGTCTTGTTCAAGATGGCCGCCATGCTACCGCAGCCTTAGCTCAAACAAACTTCATATCGGTGGAGCCCACGACTCATTAGGCAGAGCATTTCGTTCTATTCTTTGTTATAAAAAGAGTATTTAACAGTGCCATTTTTGTAACAAAAAAGCGCGATTTCCTTAACATTGCATGTCCTCTGAGAACGTGAAGTTGAAGGGCACAAGTACGATTGCTGTTCTATCTTTGTCAAACCGTTGGTAATTGGAAGCACTTCTTTTAACCCGTATATTTGTCTTCGCGTTGTCAACGAGCCCAGCTCTGCCTCACGTCTAGTAAGGTACGCTGTTGAGCTAATTGGTTTATCTTAGTTAAACATATAAAATGACGCAACAAAAGACTGGAACACGAAGCAAATCTCTCATTGCAGAAACAGAATCCGTGCGCTTTCGAAAGGATAAATCGTTTGCACATAGCCGTCGTACTTTTACAGAGGCAGCTGTTGGTGCCCCTTCGGCGAAATTCAGAGGCGTCCATATGCAAAAGCCCACGTAATGACGGAGCGCGCGCCACCCCATCGCCGTCGTCTCTCGCACAATTACGTCATCTATGGCAGGACGCGTTATCGCTGCTCCAAAACCACCGTCGATCCGGGGTTTCGGAAGGTTTTCCGGCGCTGGCTCAGTTCTCTTCTTTCATCCCCCCCTCACTCCCCGCCCCCTTTCCCCCATCGGACATGGCAAGGTCACGCAAGTTCGCTACGTATTCGAGGAGCGGGAATGGCAACGCGAGAGGCAGATCAGAGTAGACGGAGGGTCGCAGCGGCACGAGAACAGCAAAGGTTTCAGAAACCCGGCTATCAAGTACGAGAGGCAGCGCGTGAGCGCCGAAGGCGCCACGACCCTCATTTTCGCGAAGAGGCGCATCTGGTAGAAGCATTCTGCGAAAGCACATATCTGCTAACGCATATCTCTAACGACTATTCCGATGATGATTGCAAGTTTACTGGTGCGACTATATTACAAAGAGCAAAGCCCCTTAAGCAAAAATCTATGACGAATTTCCAGGCAACTCTGTTGCATACGTGAAACGTTTTAGCATCATATACACGTTGTGGTCGGTTTGCCTTGCTGCATACCCGACCCGGAGGAACAACACGGAGCCAACGGTTTCAACAACAAGAAACTACATCTAATGGGACATGGACGAGACGATTAACATGGTTACCAGCGGCGCCTGAGTCCAGGCAGCGACTCCCCATGCGCCGCCTCTGATCTGCCTTATCAAGGCGCGCATCCGATGTGCGCGTGGCTGGCGTGACGTCTCCGCCACGCAGGAAAAGTTCGGCACCTTTGCCTCGAAGTCGGGTAACTGGTCTAAGGAGCCGCCAGGGTGCCCACACTCACTCACTCACTTCCCCCCCCCCCCCCCCCGCCCCCCTCAAGCTTCGCCTTGCATGTCGATGACGGAGACGTTGTTGTGGGCGTCAGGGAGTGGTATGCGCTGCTGCGCGGACTGACATTGCAAGTCCGGCCGGCACCTACTGGACGAGTGCGTTGGCCGTTAGACCGTTGGAGGTCGCGCTCGCCACGTTGGTTGACGCGTTCGGCGTCCGCTCTCCCCCGCTCCTTGGTCACATGCTGCTCTTTCTGCAGCGGCTCGCTCAGCTCCAGTTTGTCGCTTGAGCTCCTTATTCTGGGTCAGGGCTCGGCTGGCGGTTACCTTGTTGCTCTGGACCGTCTCTGGCGCGCCGACGTCCTTGGTGGTTCGGTCCACCATGAGACCGGCCGCCGTGTCGTTCCGATGGCGGGTGTGATGACGGTGTTGTCCATGAGCCAGCTCCATAGAAAAACAATGATGCAGACGACATGGAGCTCAGTTGAGGGTTGAGCCTGACGTTATCTTCGCACCCCTTCCAGAAAGTTTGAAATAACGGATCTGAGGTGGGTACACAATCTTCTCCCCCCACTCTTGACAAAGGGGGCAGATCCGTGGAAGTAGAAAACTACCCCCCAAAATGCGAGAAACCAAGCCAATGAGACACAAAAAAAAAAAAAAAAAGGTTCCTCTCTTTGGTGTCACCGACGTCGCAGGTTATACCGCCGTCTTGGTAAAGACAAGGGGGTTTCCGGAACGGGACTGCCGTCAGTGTCGTTCCGGTCCTGCGAGGAATTTTCTTCTGCTTGAAAAAATCGTTTAAGGTCGGTGACATGAACAGGTCCGGTTTCCTCACTAGACTCGCAATGAACTAGTTTGTAAGTGAGCGGTGAGCACTTTTCATGCACGCGAAACGGACCTTCCCACCTGTTGGCGAGGGAGGCTGCGAAGCCTCGAGCGGCGTCACTCAGTGGGTGAGTACGCCGGAGTACAAAATCTCGCACCTCGAACTGCAAGTCACGTCGCCCCTGGTTGTACTGTTCTGCCTGCTGTACTCGGGCGACGTCGAGGTTTTCTCGGGCCTCTCGAAGGTTATCGGAGAAGCGCTTTCGCACGTCCTCTGCAAACTTCACGTAGGGGCGAAACTTTCCCCCAGACTCTGTAGAAAGGAGACTGTTAAAAAGCGGGAACGCAAGCTCCTTGCCGAAATTCAATTGGGCAGGAGTGAGACCCGTTGACCGATTAGTGGTCGTATGGGTTGCGAATGCCAGCTCGGGCAGTTTCGCGTCCCAGTCCTTGTGGCGCTCTGCGTAGGCCACTAGCATCATCTTAAGATTCCGATTTGCCCTTTCCGTGATGTTTGCTTGCGGGTGGTATGGGGAAGTTCTTTTGTGCTTGATTTTCAGCACCGCGCATGCGTCCACGAACACCTTACTCGTTAGATAGGAGGAATTATCGCTTACAAGCTGTGTAGGAAAGCCAAACCTAGCGAATGTTTCAAGTACACACTCCCAGATTTTTTGCGAATCTAGCTTCCGCAAAGGGAATAACTCAACCCACTTCGTGAAGTGGTCGGTTACCACGAACAAGTACTGATTGCCGTGGGTACTACGTGGGAAGGGGCCCATGACGTTACAGCAACAAATCTGCCAAGGGCTCTGACTCACGATTGGTTGCATGAGACCGGGGCGCTGACCACTACGTTGTTTTGCCGTCTGGCACACCGAGCAGCTACGAGCGTATCGGAGCACATCCTGCCTCATGCCTGGCCAGGTAGCAATTTGGGATAACATTTCGTAAGTCTTGCTCCCACTGCTCTCCTGCCAAGGCGGAGTCATGCATGTATCGGATGAAAAGCTTACGTAGCTTACGGGGTATCACAGTCCGGAACGCCGAGCCATCCGGATCGTCGTCGGCCTGAGGGATGTAGCGCAGCAGGACGCCGTCGTCGATCATCAAGTAGGAGTCGAACTCCACGTCACTTGGGCGGTCGACTGGACCTCTTGCAGCCAGCCAAGCGAACACGCGTTGGCAGAGTCCGTCAGAGCAACACTCTGACGGCGCTATGCATAAGATAGTTTGACGTGCGTACCATGTGTACGCTTGATAGTTGTTCCTATGAAGTGATACTACCGTTAATTGGGCTGAGGAACCTGAAAAACTTCCAGAGCCTTCCGTACTCTCAAGCCCCTCTCCTTCAGTGCGCACAGGTGGCCGAGCTCCTCCTCGCCTCCCTCTCTGGTCACGTGACCTCCTCGTTAACCAATCAGCATCGAGAATCGCAGCCACGCTCATTAGGCTTTACAAAATGCAGATCAACTAGCCAAAGAATGCATCGCGTTAATACCCTAAGGCACATCGACTAAATGCAAATCTCATAAAGCAACAATGCAACAGCTATCGTTACCTATCGCAGCACACTTTGTGTAGTTCTTTTTTTTTTTTCTATCGTCATGCAAGAATGACGTTGGCTTAATATTTATCTTGCCTTCCATTTCAGCCAAAAGGCGCATAAAATTAATGCGCCTTCTATTACACCTGCTGTCGAATTAGAAAATGGGGTCGAAGCAGGATTAGTTTCTCACCAATCGTGCGGCGTAGTATATTTAACCGGCAATCAAACTTACCCGCACTAGAACTCTTCATGTAGAGAAGCGCACTTTTCAGGGGAACAGGTGAAAGCCGGCGTTTTTGCCTAAGATTTCCTGATAACCTAAGCGGTGGGAATCCGTTCGTCGAACGACGTTTCATCGACATATCGTTTCGTCGACACTGCGACGTTCCATCGAAAGGTTCCCTTCGTTCGTTTCGTCAACACACATCGCGACGTTTCGCCAAAAGCGCCTTTCCGCGCACATCGCCTCCGTTGCCGGCATCCGGATGGTAGCTCAGGGGTGGAACTGGGCAAAGAAGCTTTGGAGCAATCTTGGGAGTAGAAAAAACTACAGTTTGGAGCAGGCTGGGAGCAGCGAAAGCGAGGTCTTGGAGAAAGTGGGGAGCAGCATACGAGTTTTAAGAATGTTAAAATAAAGGCTAAATGTCACCTGGTTTTTAAAACTAAAGAAAATATGGCATGCAGGTAACTCCATGTGAACCTAACGGTAGCTTCAATAAACTTTTTAGTTGCCAATATCTTTCAAAAAGTTACGTGCAAATTACACAAAACATATAAAGCAAAACTGCAGATGACACTGTGACACGTGATAAAACCGACTTGCAAAGAGGTATATGTAAACAGGTACAAATAGCTTTCATTGCTTAGCCCTGACTAATAAGGAGTACCGAAAGATAAAGTGCAGGTACAAAAATGGTCTTTCATATTTCACTGACTAGAATAAGATAATAAATGCCCTTGCACATAAAAACCTATTGGGACTTCGTCAACTGCTTACGGATACACTTCACTTTTTCGAGATTCTGAGCCAATATCGCATTAGCCTCCGCTAACAACACTTGTCCAAGCTCAATCTTCTCCATCTCTTTTCTTTTTGACCCGACTTAATTAATGATCGCTCATGCTCAAGCATAATCCACGAATTGGTGATGCGCTCTGCAAGTTGTCGCTCTTCTTTCTGAAGACGCGCTCTCTTCGTAGTCGCATCGCGGTTTTTCCTCTTCTTCCTCTCGTCGTCTTGCTTTTCGACCTCTAGCCCTTCTGTGTAAACTTTATGAAAATTCTTCGCAGTTTGCGGCAAGTCTGTTGTCAAAGGTACTTTCGTGACATCACTGTCAAATCGCTTCAAAGCGCAATCAAGATCTGGCAACTCGTATCTTGCTCCATCATACGCCTCACTGCCCGCTCGCCTTTGTTCCCAAATTCTGTGCGCGGGGCCGCGGCACACGTTTGCCCCACGACTCAGATTTTCAGATGATGTGACTCCAGGACTTCAGAAAAGCACGGCGGCAGCAACCTTCAGATACAGAGTTTTGGATTCGGATCCACTTTCGTCCCATTTGGACCGGACGTTTCGGTGTCAATGCTGCCAACAGAAACTACAAGACGGCTAATTTGGACGCAGCTCGTTTGTAATTTCGGTTTGGGAGCACCCTGTTCTTATTTATATCTTCGTATCGGTGTGGCGCATGAAACGTCATTAGGTGCACAGTGGTGCAATGGGCGCAGCCGTTCCATTCCTATAGTTTTGTTCGCTGAATCCATGGAGGCTCTGGTTAGGCCTGGTGCAAGCTCGGGCCCGAGATTATACTGAATTTTCCCGGAGGAAGCGAGGGGTTACCGCGCGTAGCGCGCCCCTTTGGAATCATAGGATTAGGGCTTGCGAATAGGTTTTTGCCCCATCGGAACCGCCCGGGCGAGTTCCCTTTAGTTCCGGTTTGCTTCCAGAGAATGAAATAAAGCCAGTAATCCAACCTAATCCACTTCGTAAAACAGAATATACGCTGTCGGCGAAACGTAGCGGGAGCATGCGTCCACGATACGAGGTTTGAAAACTTTAAATTTAGTTAACAAATCACATTTTCATTGTTATTTCGTGTACACAGTGCGCATTTGTTTTCCTTTCTGTTTGCACACTTGGCATATGCACCTAATATATTTGGCTAGAACATTTTTTTTTTCATTAATTTCTTTATTTTTGTATATACTAAATCCATAGTACTGTTCACATGGCAAGCGCATATTGACCATCAGCATTACATGTTGTCTCTTGCAGCTGCGTCTTCTCTGTTGCATGGGCGTACCAACCGGGGGGCCACCGTCACTGGGCAGGGAAAACACTGAGCGGCGGCGCCCAAGGGATATCAAGGGCACCACCCCCCTGTCGCGGAAGGGGGGTGGGGGGGGCTGGTTAGCCCCTTGCCACCCCCCCCCCCCCCTTCAAAAGCAAGATGGTACGCCACTGCTCTGTTGTATATACCTTGCTCGTTGATCAAAGAAAGCACCCTCTCTATTGATGTGTCTTTTAGTTTAACTGCGTCTTTAATATATTCGAGTTGCGGAGGAACCAAAGCGGGACAAAATACTGTCCCAAGCAAGCACGCTGGTGCGATTGCGGGACCTGTCCCGCCCAAATCGAGACGTCTGGTCACTTGATCTTAGAATAGACAAACCCAAATCCTATATGGGTGATTTCATCTCAAATAGCGCAAGAAAAACTAATGGGCCCTCGAAAGAATTGAAAAAAAAAATGTTAGTGGAAAATTTGTGACTAGAACACTGTTTGTAATATGTGTGCACTAATAAGGCCTCCAGCTGTTTGTGGGCACATTAAGCATAATAAATAAATAAATAAAAAAAAATAAAACAGCAAATTAGAACTACGAACATTTTTAGTTTTTGAGTTTTGGGCTTCGAAAGGTTGGACAGAAGTCTTACGATGTTTGCAGTTTTCACTTCTGGCACATTTTGAAGTCTCGAAACGTTAATTCTCTTTTTCACGAAAATTATTTTTTTTTTTTACTTCTTTAATATTTCAATAGAAGGGTTAAAGTTCACTAGAAGTGTGCTTTTTTATTTTATAAAATAAATATTCTTGAATCTCGCACCTTTGACAATAATGGGCCAAGTTTGAATAAAGCTAGCTTTCGATGTACAATTATTTAAGGCACAAGAAACATATCAAATGAAAGCTTGTATCTAAGCCAATTTACAAATTATAATATTGTAGCGGTGCGGCTGAGGCGCGTGCTAGTTCCAACTAAGGACTACTTCGATGCGCGTGACAATCTTTTCTAATTTGGCCATGGACAACACCCAGTAAATTAAACACCGTAACAATATTGTTAAATTAAGTATAGTTTATATAAAAAAAGAATCTGGAAACATGAGAAGAAAATGAGTACATAAGTACAAAATTAAACGTTATTTTAAGAAAATACATATTTTTTTAATTTTTATAGAAAAAGCTTTTAATGTGTTTTTATACATGCAATACAATTTGTTTGGCATATCCGTTTTCGTCATATTAAGGAGTGCATTTGAAAGAAAACATAGTTGGACTTCCATTCTACGACGCATATCTCTGTCATTTCGTTTTTCACTTAAATATTAGTTTTTTTTGAACATAACCATTGTTCTTGTTGGTTCTCGAGTCCACACACAGTTCGGCAAAACTAATAGATCGATATCATTTATAGTATAATATGATAAGGGGTTCTTCCGCACGTTCAGTTTGCTTACTTAGTAAACCACAGAAATCGAAACTGTCCTAAAAAATGTTCAAGCGCTGTCATATGAGATGAACAAACATATATAGGATGTTTTAAAAATTTTCCGTGATTTAATAGAGCACTTGTGGAAAAAGGGGAAAAAAAGATATTTCTAAGCGACAGCCCGCCGAACACGTCAGTAAGCGTGCATGAATTTTTTTCTTTCATCACACAACTTCCTTTGCAAGATAGCTAAGCTAGGCTTGCTGAAATCTCCCAATCTCAGTCTTTACTATTAGCACTCCTATGTTTGCAAAACCAAACGTACGTTCCAAATCTCGTAGAATGATATGATGTGAAACTATCAGTTCCGATAGCACCGCGAGAATTCGGCGCTTGCTTTCGCTTGTTTGCAATGTGCGCGTCTTCCCTAATTACGCCTTTTTTATATATATTTTTTTTCGTGTTGAGATATAAGTACCTTCAAGGTTCCCGTAAGCTGCATTGGCTACTTTTCTTCGACTGAAAGTGGGAACGAAAGGGCAGTCCACGGGCCGAGCGGGACATGGACATGCCGCCACCCTTCCTAACTCTGGCTGTCGCATCCCTTTTCTAGATAGCAGTCGGGATGGTTTATTCAGTACAGACAGGGCCACTGTGAATATAAGACACTACTACCACAAGGCGATTAGTGCACGTGTTAGAAAAGAATCTATAGACAACCTGTGATTACCAGGAGGCGCTACCAGAGCGAAAAGAAAAGGCTGCCGAAAGAGTGGCAGCCTTTCCTTTTCATTTTGCTTCGCTGGCACGTTCTATGCTGTCCAGATATCTCTCATCTCAGTTTGTTAGACACAGCAGAGAGGAGCAACTACTCTTTGCCTGGCACATATTAAACGTAGGCGACCAAGAATTCAGTCTTGAAGACGTTGAAAGATTTTGCTCGAGTGCTAACCCAACTAAGGAGTGCGTTTCGATGACCTGTAAGCAGTATTGGCGGGAACGCGATACATTTTTTTTGGTAACGTAGTAACGTGCTGGTTACCTTCTTAAAACAGTAACGTACTTACGTTACTTATTTCGAGTAACGAAATGATACGTTAAATCTTCTTCCCTAAAAAAAAAAAAAAAGTACATTTAATTTTTTTTGGTGTTTCCATACATCGTTCTACAGCGGCCGCTACGAGCTGATGTCAGCAATCAGACAGCGTCAAAAGCGCACCATCATCATGTTGTTCGTCATGTTTCTGTACGTGTTTTATGATCGCTAAACCAACCATAAACAAAAAAAGGGCCCGGTGACTTGCGCTTTTCGCGTTACTTGATTGGTCCATTAGCTCGTAACGTCCGCTGCGTCAGGACTTAGGGCGAAACGAAGTATAGCCGCCAAGTCATTAATTATTTCACTTGTTCCACATATCTTCAACATTTTGCACGCTGTCGCCAAGAAAACGCTGTTACCGTCATTTTATAAATAAAGGACACGACAAAATAACGTGTGTTACTTTTTTATCGGCAACGGTACCGCGTTACTTCTATTTTGAGGTAGTATGGGTATGTAACCCGTTCTTTTTTCTTGCAAGTAACCAGTAACATACTTTGTTACTTTTATGTTGTAACGCCTACAACACTGCCTGTAAGGTGTGTCCAAAAAGAGATCGTATAACCCTAGAATCGTTGCCAATGAAGGAAGACGAATAAGTCGAAGTAGCTTTGTGGGAATCTAACGAACTGCTCAAGGAAAGAAATGGGAAGCAACGCATTTTGCAATGAACTCGCAAAGTGCGTAACAAAGTACTTCCCCCATTAATTCATCCGGCATGCTCAGCGGCTTGCGATAAGCTCAGAAAAGTCGCATCTCGAGGCTCGTGCCATCGTATTGCATTTTGATTTTGCGGAAAACTGGAGCGTCATTCTTCCGCGAGCAGAGCAATACTTTCATTGGAAGAACCGAATCGTGTCTATCTTCACCCGCTTCGCTACAACGAAGTGAAAAATCTACAGTTTTGGAGTTGTCACCGACGGCATCGAGCACAATACAGCACACGCACTGTTCGCTCTGCGGACAGTTGAAGAGTGGCTGGAAGAAAACATTTCGATATTTACTAAATGTATCCACACCCCCGACAGGGAGGCTAGTCATTAAAAAAAAAGCAGGTTTCAAATGGAGGAGATGGCGAAGAGATACGACGTGACCAAATTGATGTTTTTTTCTTAAGCTACGGGACACGGCAGAACTGCGCCTAACGGCGTGGAGAGAGCCCTCAAGCGCCAAGCCTCCTTGCACAACCTCAGGTGGTCAGAACCGGAAACCCCTGGAAGTAGTGATGACTTTGCTCGTGTAGTGGCCTCGAAAGTGCCTGGAACTGTACTCCTCAAAAGTGAAGCAGCATGCCTTGTTCAATATTATGACAAAGTAAAAAAAAAGAATGAAATTTATTTTTAAAGCATTCAATACTGCCATCTGTGGATGAAGGCTCGAAATAGAAATGGGTCTTTCAGGGTTGCGATAAAAAAAAAAAAAGCGAATCCTCAAAAGTAATGTTAACCTCCCTTAAAACCACTTTTTCTTTTATCACCATAAACGTTACTGTGAGCTTATAATACAAAAAAATGTTATGTAGCGTTATGCTTTTCTCCCGTTTATCTCTATGTTGTTTCCTCAAATAAAAAGAAAGTCAAGAAGTTTTAGAAGAGAATGCGGCCGCATGAAAGAAGCGCAATTTCGCACACTGCCAGCTAGGTTTCTGAAAAAAATTTATTTCGCCCCTTTATTGCCTGACATAGAGGTTTGTGAAGCCTAATTTTTATGCTTGCTAATAAAAAAAAACGTTTCAATAGGATTATTAAAGAAAAGTTGTCAATCTTAAAGGGGCCCTGCTACCTAGGCGTCTACCTTTTTTGCGGTTTCCACGTCTCTTGGGGTTCGGGCAAGCCAGCGGGCACGGAGAGAGTAACTAAATATCAGTGCGTCATATTTTAACCTGACGACGCGGAAACCTCCTCCACCGACGGAGGTGACTTGCGGTACTGAAAGCGCGCGATATGTGACGTCTTAGGTCCTGGGCTTACTGCTGGTCAGAGCTGCTAAAAGCTTTTAGTCGAAATACAAAATATAAGTGGAAATCAATTTTCTATAAAAGTAGGTTTTGTACAGTATAAAGGTTTTTGTTCAGTATTTTGCAGTTTATAAAATGCAGTTTATAAAGTACAAATGCAGTTTATAAAGTACGGAAACAAGAAATGACCCGTCGACATACCCGCTACCAAGCGGTGGAAAAGACGGCGCATACTAGAAAGGAGTAGTGGGATCAGGCGCAGACACGGAAAGGTCCCAGATGTACGCGGCGCCACTGCGGTCGTACGGACTGGATGATCCGACCGGCTCCGAGCGTTCCGGAGGCCTTCGGCGAGATGCTTTGTCTTGCGGTTTGGCCGTTTCGCGGTATGGCAGCGCGAAGTGGCTCTCACTCTGAACTGATCTTTACCCCGTGTTTGCTGTCGTTTGTGGCCAATGAAGTGTCATGCCGAATTAATGTCTAATGGCGCAGAAAATGCAATGAGAGCCGCTCTGGCTGCCCGCTGCATAGAGCCTATCCAGATTGTGTTTCAGTCACGGTGTAGGAAGGCTCTTTAGGTGTAGAGACTCCGCTCCCTGCCGCGACCAGACAATAGCGAGTTTTAGTAGACCGTGTTTCCCGCTCCGCTGAGCCCCACCGCTACCCGGAACTCTGCAGCCAAGGCCATCGGCGCGCAGGAGCGGTGGCGGTTTCTTCGTAGCGGAGGGCTAGCGGAGCGGGAAACACGGTCTACTAAAACTCGCTATTAGGGAGTTTTAGCAGACCGTGTTTTCCCCTCCGCTACGAAGAAACCGCCACTGCGCCTGCGTGCCGATGGCCTTGGCTGTGGAGTTCCGGGTAGCGGAGGGGCTTAGCGGAGGGGGAAACACGGTCTACTAAAAGTCCCTAATGACACCCCGCGCGCTTCGCTTCACGGAGCCACCCCCAGATGGCTCCGTAAGTTTCAGGCCATCCGGCAGCACACCGGGCTGCCTGTGCTAGCTGCCTGCTCGGCGTGCAGCTTGCTTTCCGGCGGCCACGGGTTCACGTGCGATGTGGTATGCAAGTGGGGCCACTCAACTATCATCTCTCTCAGCTCACTGAAGTTTTCGTAACCCGAAAAATGGCAGACGGACAAACAAGAGTAACTCCCTAATACCAGCCGTCGCGGCGGTCTACGAGTGAAAAAGAAATGTCCTTCTGCTGTAGATAATTTCTAGCCTAGCTTACATACCGTCGTTTGTTTCCTCGGTAGCGCAGTACTAACGTCGGTAAGCGTTTGTGAAATGAATAAACGCTGATTGCGCCGTAGGTAAACGATAACTTGAGTGCGACCGAAAGAAAAAAAAAAAAAGAATGCACAAAAATAAAGAATGATTAACACAAACCTTGTTAACAGATAATAAGGAACTGAATTGTTTTAAACTGCGTTCACATGACTTTTCTAAAAAAAAATATATATATTTTTTAGAAAAGGCAGCTAACGTGATTATTCTTTTACATATTAAGGCAGCCTTTGAGTCCTGCTAAATTGAACTGCTGGCCGAATATGCACGAAGTTACACATTTTGCACGCAAAGGTTAACGAAAGCAGCATTCTTTGAAAGGTTCACTTTGTTAGTACACTTACATTTGCATGTAGCAGATTGCAGCAAGTTTATTGGGGAGGATGGGGAGGACAGACCGTGACGCCCCAAGCGGTTAACTTAACAACTACACGGATGGGGACAACAAATACAATGACTCAGCGCTCGGCCGACATAACCGAACGCGGCGTCAGGGTTCGGCTGGAGTTCGTGTTCTCCGGTGAGGGGGACAGGCTCTTTTGTTTCCATTCCGGCCTGCATGAACAATGCAGCATACACGGTCCCAGCTCCGTACAAAAGCCGAAGTGGGTCAAGCTCGCATTTTCTGAGGATAGATCCGGCACTTAACGTCGCTTCGTCGATTGTTAGTATTTTTTACATTAAACTGTGCGCCGCCCTCTATTGTAGAAGATGACATGGACATGCCCATAAGACCTGTCGGCATTGCACAGTCCTTGTGTTGAGTAAACACCGAGCGTGGGGAAAACAAACGGGTCAGAGCGCCCCCTATAGTTCGATCTCCTGCCCAATAGTAACCACACTCGTCAAGAAAAGCAAACCGGTTTTATTAGTGGCACTTCTGATATAAGTATAATAATAATATCATCACAAACTTCAAAAGAAATAAAAAAATAATCGCTGTTAAAAAAAGACGCTGTTCAGGCATTGTTTAGTGTATGACACACTCTATAGATGCTTTTGGAGTTCCACATTACGAGTCGCACAGTCGGAACTCTTTCTTTTTTTCTCGAGACTGCTTTTTTGCATCTCGGTGTTTTCCTTTGCAGTCCTGTCGCATTTTCATGCGATCGGAACCCTTTTGCACGTTCGACCGAAACCGGAGAAGCGTCTGCCTTCCATGGAGGCGTCTGCATTCCACGAGAGCGCCAGACAGAATCCGACCATGAAGAGATGGGCAGTCTGTGTCTGCGTCTACCGCATGCAAGACAGTCCCCTACTAGTCGCCCTCAATTCGGAGAAGAACGACCCAGCACGTGACCGATGCATTCGGCAGACGTCTTTATCCTGATCGTCTCTTTTACTAATATTTCCCTTTGTTTTCCCTTTCTAAAATGTTTACGTTTCCCCAGGCTGGGGAGCAGTCGGCGCGTTCATTCAAATGTTTGGCTATTTCCGAATTCAGACCTTTGGATTTTCCATTTCTTTTATGCTCAATTTACCATTAAAAAAAAAAAAAAAAAAAAAAAAAAAAGTTGGAAATTTTTAGAGGCGCGTAAGCAATGGGTGACTTAGCCCACGTTCCGGCGGAGGGCCGGCGACCGGACGGCCTGAACGTTTTGGCGCCCTTTAGGGCCAGGCGGAGAAAACATAAGAAAGAAGAGGGGACGTGATGTGTTCATCGTTCCGACAAACCCCCCCCCCCCCCCCCCCCCCCCCCCCCCCCCCCCCCCCCGCTCCCGAGGAGAGGAGTCTCCACCCCACACCTAAAGAGCCTTCCTACACCGTGTAGGGAGCCTACATACTCGCCGACTCCGTCTGTAGGGTGGTGTCATCCTTTGACACACCACTCGCCGCCGCCCGCCGCCCACCAGTGTTGCCAGCATCGGTTGCCATGGCCACCAGAAGGCGCCGCGCCATCTTGGTCCCCAGCGCTGCCCGCTCGGCGCTCGTCCAGCCAGGCTGGCCAGGCCTAGCTTCGGTACTCGCAACGGCGTCGCACCGTGTTCATTCTCCGGCTGGTGCTGGTGTGTTTTGCGGAGTCGTTCGCAGCGAAGAAGTGTGGTAACAAGAGAGGCGTGAGAAGCAGAAATGCCTGGCTGTTCTGTTCCGCAGTGCACGAACCACTGCAGACGGGGCACACGTATGTTCCGCTTCCCGAGTAGTCCTACTCGAAAGAAACGTTGGCTCGCTCAAGTCAAACGAGACCGCTGGGAACCCACTGCAGCTGCTCGTGTTTGCGCCGTGAGTATAAGTTTTGTTGCACCTTGATCGCAAGTGTAAGTGGGATGTTTAGCGTCACTCTGCAAAAAGCGAGCGTCTCCGGTTGCGCGTCGGGAGCACATAAACAACGTCGCGAGTTCCGAATTCGAGCCTTAGCGGCATTGCAATATCACAGATTGAGACGGAGCCTGCGTTCTCCGTATCAGGGTTTGCTCGCCGCACGTCGATCTCAGGACGCGCGCGTTGCACACGCGTTTTGAATGCACCGATGAGGGTACCGGGACATTTCATCGAACGCCGATTCATCGCACGCCGTTTCATCGAATCACTTGACGCTGTTTCATCGAATTTCCCTTTACTGAATTTTGGAGTAATACAATACTTTTTACGTAATCTACTCTCGTCTCTGAAATAGTTTTGGCGCCGGTCGAAATTCACCGGGAATAGAATTACTACCCGGTCAATTTTTTGTCCACCTAAACGTTGACTACTGAATCATAGAAGGTAGCTATCATATCAGAACTTGATGGATACGCGACTTATGCTTTTCTGGCGAGGTAGGCGGAGTTTCTCGGCCACACACTTTTTCCCACTTCATCTGTCTATTTATTGCCTTTCACCGCAGTGAAAGTGCCTTTCACTGCGTGAAACGCACTTTCTTAAGAGGGAAACAGCTATTCTCTGCAGCACCTTTTTTATTTTGTATTTGTCGATTTACCTGTGTTTTCATTTTATCCTAGGAGAATTGCTTTCTTTTTAAGAACATATATGTTCTTAAAAACGACGAGTCTCCCCTTTTCGTTAATTTATTGTAACCGACAGAATTGTGGACTTGTCCGATCTTTGACACATCTTTATTTCCCCCGTATCATGGGACACGGAGACAAGCTGCTTCAAGGACGGCTTCGTCTTGAAGCAGAATCTATCACTGCACCTGATGATCACAGCTTTAAAAATGTTCGTTAGTGCTCCCGTTTCTTATTGGCCTCATTAACGGAGGTCATCATTTATTAAAAAAAAATAGAAGGTGACCAAAAAGATTTCTTCTTTTTATATATGTATAAGTTTATAAATTATAATAAATATTAAAACACTGCTATCCTCCCGGCGCTAAAAGAAAGAAAAATATTTCCTAGATGTAGAATTCCTACTGCTCAAGCAGGTGGCGTTCGATGAAACGGCGTTCTCTGAAACGGCGTTCGATAAAACTGCGCTTGATAAAACTGCTTCGATAAAACGGTGTTTTATGAAATGGCGTTCAAAGAAATATCCGGACCCACACCGATGAGTACTATCAAGTTTGTTCGGGAAACAAAAATACAAGCTTCGTTTACCAAGCTGCTGCAAACAACGGTTTGGCTCAGGATTTATATTAAAAAACAAGGGTTTTGAAAACATTTTGATAAGGACCTAGTTTTTGCTTACTCGATTTTTCTCGACTTGTTCAGCTTCCAAAAATATTTCTTGAACACATTTTTCGCAAGCCTCTTCACCACATAGTGGTTCGTTCACAGGATTAAATTTTTGGGATTGATTTCAAATCGAGAAATTAAAACATTGCTAAAATTAGGTAGTTTTCAGTAATTTGATTAAGTCCCGTATGCAGGTGTGTATTGGATACATTGATCCAGTAATGCCTCTTCTGTTTTTTCGTTTGGCTAACGCTTGACTAGCGAAGCAACAGCAGACCTCACGTAACAACTGTGAGTGTGTTAAAAAAATTTAGTTGGTGATGGAGTTCACTCCTAATTCTGTTTATAGTGTTAGTCAACTAAACAAGCAGGCACAGTGCTGTCTTTGGAGTATTTGCTAACTAATTTAAAATTCACTTTTTTTTAGGCTCATTTTGAGGACAGCAGTTTCGAACAAAACCGGCAGGACGGGTTGAAAAAACTGAGGCCAGATGCTGTTCCAACACTTTTTCCTTATCGTGGTAAGTTTTAATATTGTGTAAGCATGTTCATAGGTCTATTTGAGTGGACTTCTGAACTTCCAAGGGTTTATTTTTGTGTAATATTTTAAAACTGTTCTTTCCCAGCATTTTCTTGTTACACAATGCATGCTTAATGTAACATTCTCTCTGAACTACAGTCTTATATTCTCGTCTTTTGTAGACTTCGTAAAAAGAAATATGGACAGACTAGTTCTCACAGTACCAAGATCGTTAATTGTTAAACAGTTTGAACAACTAGACGTGATGCGCAAACAGTTTGGGTCCGCAACCTCTAAAGCGTTTGAATGCCGCCTGGCAACACTCTATTATTTATTTCATAGCATTCTATCTAGTACCTAAGGACTGATAAAGAAAACCTGTATATTTTTAATATTGTGTTTTTTTCAGTCTCTTAAAAATGCATATGCATTAATACTAATTTATATATGTTTATTGACTTTTTACAGCCATCCCAAAACACAGAAAGGCCCCCAAAAAGCGTGCTCAGGGATCAACAGCCATTCCATCACCACCAACTCTACATGGCAGCACAAGCGACGCGAACCGTGCTGCTTCACCTATGCATGCTTGTACAGTGATGGCTACCCCACTGCCAGAAGCTCTCGACGTCACTGCCACAGACACTGCTCAGTCCAAGCGTGCGTGTGCAGCAACAGCCGTTCCATTGCCGTTAACCTTTGACGACAGTGTAACCACCAAGGACAATGCTCCTCGATCAAAGCGTATTTGTGCAGCGGCAGACATTCCACTGCAACTTGCTCTCGCCGACATTACAAGCAACATAAACAACGCTGCTCAGTTCAGGTATGCTTGTGCAGCAACAGCCATTTCTATGCCACTAGCTCTCGACATCTCTGCAAGCAGCACAGACAACGCCCCAGCCAAGCGTGCCTGTGCAGTGACGATTGTTTCAATGCCGTCAGCCCCCGACGAGAGCGCAACCACTACGAACAGTGGGTCCGATACTTGCTGCTCATCGGCAGCCTTTTTACGGCAACCAGTTCTCGACAACAGTGCAAGCGACATGGACAATGCTGCTCAGTCCGAGTATGCTTCTGCAGTGACAGCCGTCCGTCAGCCACTAGCTTTTGATATCTCTGCAAGCAACACAGAAAATGCTTTATTCATGCAGGATTGTACAGCGACAGCCGTTTCACTGCCCTTAGCCCCAAACGACAGTGCAAGTACCACAGACAATGCTCCCCGGTCAAAGCATACTTGCACAGTGACAACCGTCCCACGGCAACAACCACCTCTCGACAA
This sequence comes from Ixodes scapularis, assembly GCF_016920785.2. Lineage (NCBI taxonomy): Eukaryota > Metazoa > Arthropoda > Arachnida > Ixodida > Ixodidae > Ixodes > Ixodes scapularis. Next base: position 168,370,637 of record NW_024609835.1, read on the forward strand.
TGGAGAATGTGACCCGGACCACCATGCTCGATCTCCCCTTTTCATTACCCCAGAGCCCAGGTCTGAGCTTGTTTGTTCTACTGCATTGGAACAACCCGGTGGTTTTCCAGTTCCAATTGTTCAGGAGCTGAAGGAAAAATTGCAGCCTGAAGTCGGGTCTTCAGAAGGACTAACAAGCTCGTCCGCTGTTTTCACGTTTGGAAGTAGTACCACCCAAAGTATGTTACTGATGCATCGCCAAAACTCCGAGCTTCGAAAGAAAAACTCCGATCTAGCCCGGAAGTACCGAACCTTGCAAAGGCTCCATGATGAAGCCAAATCAAGACTGCGAAGTCTCACAAAAAAACTGACATCAGCTCAGAAAGAAATAAGTGCTTTGAAAAGTTCAAGATTTCTGAACACAGACCAAACAAAGGCTTTGACTGTGAAATCAATGAAGGGACATAAGTGGTCAGAGAAGACTATTCGAGTTGCCCTTCAAATTAAGCACGCATGCGGTACATCAGGGTATGAACTGCTGAGGTCCCTGTCATATCCGCTACCCTCGAACAGAACGTTGATTCGGAGACTCCAACACATTAAGTTTCTGCCTGGGGCTCTTGACGAAGTTTTTGAAGTGCTAAAGCGGAAAGTGCAGACTATGGAAGACATAGAGAAAGACTGTGTTCTCTTTATGGATGAGATGGAGATTAGTCAGGGATTTGACCACGACAGTTCGCTGGATCGTATTTTTGGAAGCACCACACTCCCAGAATCCCGTGTGAATGTTGCGAACCATGCCCTTGTGTTTATGGTTGGGGGATTAAACACGCGGTGGAAGCAAGTGATTGCATACCACTTCACTGGACGATCAACTGACGAAAGTGCTTTGAAGGAGCTTGTCTTTCATCTCATTGAACTATGTTTCAACATCTCTCTCAAGGTGCTCATAGTTACAAGCGACATGGGATCAGCAAACCGTGCTGTGTGGCGTCTGCTCAACTTTTCAAATCACAGGCACTCTGAGACCGTGTGTTCTGTCCCACACCCACACCTCGACGGGAGACAGCTCTATTTCATGGCTGATCCAGCGCATGTTTTAAAAAATATTCGTGCCCAGCTGCTTCGTTCAGAGACCTTTACTTTAGGAGAAGAGACTCTGAGAGAGCACAACCTCCCAGGAGGGACCGTGGACATCCACCATGTTGAAGCTGTTCTTGCATACGATGCAAACAATGAACTCAAAATCGCCAACAGGCTTTCTGGCATTCACGTCAGCAATGGACATTTCACAAAAATGAAAGTGAGCATTGCTGTGCAATTGTTCCGTGAGGCTCCTCCCGCAATCCGCTACCTAATTCAGCAAAAAGTCTTGCCGCCTGAAGCTGAGGCAACAGCCTGGTTCTTTGATTTAGTGACTAGGTGGTACACCTTGATGTCGTCACGTCACCCAATGGTCGCTCTGAGTCATTTTGATGCTGCAAAGCACACGGAAGCACTCGGGACTTTGGACCTGGCAATCACCACCTTCTGTCGGATGGACATGGGAGCAACAGCTCATTGGAAACCGTCGCAGGCCGGGCTTCTTGTTTCTACCACTGTCGTTCTGCGCCTGTCTGACGAACTTCTGAACAGGCACAACTATAAGTACCTTCTCACGGGCAGGTTGAGCCAGGACTGCCTTGAGAATATTTTCTCTGTGCTGCGACTCAGAAAACCCGTGCCAAGTGCATATGACATTAAGTGTGCTTTGAAGTTGATCTGTGTCAGTCAGTTTCTCTTCACCCCGACATCTTCCAGCTACAATGTTGATGACAGCATGCACCTGGCTGACCTCCTTGATCCAGCCCTCAAGAAGCAGGTGCAAGATGTCAACCAAGAGTCTGAAGAGCTGGAGAACCTGTTCGTGTGTGAACTAACTGCAGTCGAGTGCGACATTCTGGCCTACCTGGGAGGTTTTATTCTTAGGTTTGTCAAGAAGTCTATTGGCAACTGTGAGGACTGCGAAGGTGTCCTAGTGTCGGATGGTAATGATACGCACAGCAGTTTGATTCATTTGAAAGAGTATGTCAAGGGTGCTGGGAACCTTGTCTACCCCAGCCAAGCTGTGATGAGTGTCTTGATAGAGTGCGAAGAGAACATCAAGGCTTTTACCCAACTAGACGCCATCTTGACGCTCAAGGCTCCATTTGCCACTATTCTGGAGTTCCTGCGCAAATCTGTAACATTGGAGTTAGGGTGCTGTGACATACACAAAGCTTGTGTGGAGAAGATTCTTCTTGAAAAGTATGTCAGAACAAGAATCAGGATTCACCTGCGACAGCAGTACGCACAGGAAGTAAACGGAGCGTCGAGCAAGACATGTGCTGCGGCAAACTTGAATTAACCGCTGAATGGTGTGTTTTATCACGAAGAGTACTTCTCAATTCAGTGATATTGTGATTTATTGGTACATGTTGTCACCAGTGAGTGATGAATCTGCTTTCTTGTAAATATTATTTGGTCTTTTGCCTATACTCTTATTTTATGCTCTTATTATTGTCTGCTGTCCTACTTCAGAACATGTGTGTCACGTGATTTGTGCCCTGCACGTCTTTCTAAGTATTAAATGTTCAGTAAGTTTCATAAATGTAGCAGGCTGCATTCATTTACACTGCACTACACTTTTAGCACGAACACGCCACCAGCGCTTTTTCTCATTTTGCTCGAATAGTGGATTAAGAGATGCAAATTTTTGTCGCATAAGTTGATGCCCGAATGAGCCCTTTCCACTAAATAAGTAGCTTTGGTGATATCATTTTCTTGTAAAAGTTGAACAGTGAAAACCGGGTATTGCTTCTTTACGCTAACAATGTCATGCTGTGGACATTGTCTTTTTTAACGTGACACATTCTTTGGCTAGTTCTAGATTTCATGAAGCCAGATTTGCGAATGTTTATCAGCTTTTCTAGCTATCTTAGTTCCCTCTCTTACTGACTCGTTCACCGGCACAAAGGGAATCTTTTTCCTACTGCTGAGCAAAATGATAATGGCAAGGTCAATGACAGGACAAGAACCGGCCCCTAGTCATCTTTTCTGATGACCAGCATCCAGCACGTGCTCATTGCCTTCTGTCCTGTTCTGGCTGCACGTGTTCACGCTCAAACTTCACGAGATGCGAAGAGTTATCGAAGGTCGGGAATCTCATGCTAGAGGAATGATCAGTGGTGTAGCTACGCCATCCGGCGCCCGGGGCCCTTATGTCTTTTGTCCTTGAATTGAATTGAATTGAATTGAAGTTTATTTGACATATGAAATGCCGGGGAGGGAGGAGCAAAAGGTTGCCGAAGCTACCTGACGAGGCTCCATTCCCCTTTTCGGCGCTACAGCAGTCGCAGCAGCAGTGTGGAAGTCGTAATAAAATTCAAGGTGAAAATATTTTCACAGAAACGGTTTTGACATAAATTAAACACAAACAAAACACAAATTAAACACAAACTAAACACAAACCAGACACAAACTGGGATGATTTGCCTTAAATCGATTCAGGAGCTGGTCAAATCCCACAAACAATATAAATATATATATATATATATATATAACGAAATAAAATTGGGGGGGGGGGGGGGGGGGGTTCTGGCACCTGAACACCCCCCTTGGCTACGCGCTTGCAAAGGTGGCACCCCCCCCTCCCCCAATAACCGTCCCCCTTGACCCCCCCACCTTTGCTACAACACTGGGAATGATCGTGACTGAAAAGCCCCTTTAACGTTTTTGTCCTAGTCAATTAGCTCTTCACCAGAACAGGTCGCAAAATTCAGGGACTTGAAGAATTCATTGGCAACTTTCCTCCAAATATGTCATATTAGTCAAATCTTTTTATTAAAATTTCAAGTCTAATAAAAAAAAAACTAAGAAAAATGCGTTTTCATTTTTTACTCCAATTTGCAACTGTAAACCGTAATGGGAAAATGTGGACATAAAGGTTATTTTAGGAGAGTTGCTGCCTTTTTTATGAGCAATTTTAGTTGCATACGACATTTTTGGGTGAAAACATTAATTTATTCATCGTATGAATGAGCCCAAAAAACTCGCCTTTTAAGCTAAGTACCACCATCCATCACCACAAAACAGTTTTTCTGCTGCTAAATGACGTAAAAAGTCACTGTACCAACGAAATCTGTGCAAATTGCTACCCCTGCACCGTTTTCCGCGCAAAAGCTGGGGACCAAGATGGCGGCTCGTCAGGTTTGGCGGCCGTCTGAGCGGGCGCTTGGCAACAATGGTTGGAGTTGTCACCACCCTAAAAGACGGAGTCGGCGAGTATGTAGGCTCCCTAACACCGTGGTTTTAGTGGCGCCCTCTCGCGCCGTCGACACGGAGTGCGGCAGCCGTGAGCACTTGCCTAGCACACTAAACTTCTTCTAGTTCACGACCACTCAAGCAACCAAGGACGTCATGAAGGAGGTTATTTTTTGCTTGTTTTTGTAATTTTAACTTGCCTTTAACTTCTAAACTAAAGCGAAATTCGAGAAAAGAAGAGTTTTATTAATAGCGAGTTCGTTTCACGGCACTCGTGCCCACGCGTGCCCACTCGCAGCGTGGAACGGGTTCGTTTCGGCCGGCGCTCCACGAGTGGTTGCACTCTCCGAGTTCATTTCAGCGCTGACACCCTGACACCCCACGCGTGCATGCACTCGCTGCACCGAGAAAATCGGGAGTGCGCCAAAATGCAATCCCGTCATGCCTCGCTCCGGCGGGGCCGGCGAGGAGCGGGAGCAGACGACGAGGGTTCGTCTGCTACGATGTGTCGAGGGTTCGTCTGCTACGATCGCGGAACCGAAAGGAAAAAAAGTAGATTTTCTGATAGAAATCGCGTCCCGCGGGAAACGAAATCAAACGCGAGCTTGAATTGTGAGCGCCTGCTATTTCACGGAGGAAGCAATTGACAACCCGTGATTTATTTGCAGGTTTTAAATCGCTCTGTTGCTGTACAAACGCTGTAATTTACCAGTGTGTAAGGAAATGCTCAGAACAAACGCAACAGCGGCCCCGAGATGTCGATCACCATCCGTGCGCGGGTGAAAAATTTAACATTTGTCGATAAAACTCCCCCAGCAGAAACCTCTGACTGCCCAATAAGCATCAGAGAAAACTAAAGATGGTGACTTTACCTGAGGATTGGGCAACATCATCACGTTTAACATTTACCTACGCAGCTAACTTGCCCCGTCGTATTTTGTTTGAGAAAGCTCTCGTTCTCGACGCCCTCACCAAGGCTAATATCTAACCCACCTATAATGACGATCCAAATCGAAAGTCCCAGTTTTGCTGGATATTCCAACAGGCTAGTTTTAAGCCGTACCCTTTCAGTGGTTCACGAATAATACCATGCTCAAACGGATCAAGCTTTTGCTCGGACAGCATCATCAGTTTTCTTCTGTGTAAACGGTTATAAGGATTGAAAGATCGCAACCAGCTGTTTTGTAGACAGCAGGTTGCGGAAATTTACGCCGTCTGTAACTATCTCTACGGCAGCCGAGCTGCTTGAAGACATCGCAACTATAAACTACAGGTTGCAGTTGCCAATGTTTGTAGATAAACGTTGGTAGCGACTGCATTCTCGCATTCCCACGCATCTCGGAACAGAAAGGCGCTAGTTTCGGTTTGAAGTCGGTACCTTTTCTACAACATAGATGGCGGCAGCATCAGTCTTCTGCACTCGGTGCATTTGGCGAGTTCGTTTGAGTCCAGTTTTCCGTGCAACACTCTGTGAGTGCGATGCATTCTGGGAGAGATCTAGAACGGTGCCAGTGCGTGTGAAACGAACTCGCTATAAGTTACTACGTTCAGTGCGCTCAGGTTCGGTGGAAATTAAAAACCAGTAAAAAAAAGTCCTTGAGATTATGAAAAAGATTTCATAAGTGAACTGGACATATGAATGAACTTTTTTTAATTATAACATACTACCAATCATGGCATATTTTTACTAAATGGTATATGATGTATATCATAAATAATATGGTCACCGTTACAAGCATATATATATATAATTACGTAAAAGATTTGGCAATGGCCCATATGTTTTCATCTTTGGATAGAGGTAAAACCATGTCCTTTTCAAAGGCACTGCTTAACATGACAAAACCATATATGCCAAAGAAATTTTATCGCATATATAAAAACACATATAAAACTTTTCCTATAAAAATTTATAAAAAAAATCTGTTTTTAAAATGACGTTGAATTTAGTATTTTTGGCATTTCTTCTCGAGTTTTCAGTGTTGTTTCTTCATACAAACTACACCTAAATTAACATTATAACTTCTAAATTGGCTTAAATTTGCTCTTGTTCTCCTTCTCCAGGGATTGTTTTCGTCATTCTTGTCCAGCTCACTTGGATCTTTGCATTTAATTGTATTATATTCATAACCTTATAATGCAAGCCCATCACCCTTGTTGGTGCTAGATTGGTGGCAGCTGATAAAACCTGTTTGCTCTACTGACATCTAACCCCTGTTTAGCTCAGTTGGTAGAGCACTCCACTGGAAATAAAGAAGTCCCGGGTTTGATACCCGTACCAGGCTGATTTTTTTGGTCGCGCACCAGTCACCTAGGTAGCTGTGTTTGGAGATTTGCGTTTGTCCTTTGTCCCTTTTGTTCGAAAGCTAGCTCTGTTTAAACTTGGCCGATTATTGTGAAAGATGCAAGATTCAAAAATATTTATTTTATAAAATAATATACCGTAAACACACTTTTAGAGAGCTTTATGAATTCAAAACGAAGTCTTAAAGCAGTAAAAAAAAATTACAATTGTAGTGAAAAAAAAAATCTAGAAGTTTTGAGACTCCAAATGCTGTCACTCATGAAAAATGGCAAGACATACCTTCTGCCCTTTGGAAGCCCAAAACCAAAGAAAAAAACATGTTCCGTAGTTCTAATTTGCAGTTCTGTTCTAGTCACACATTTACCACCAACATATATATTTTTTTCCAGAATTTTTTTGAGGATCTATTATTTTTTCTTTGTACGATTTGAGATGAAATCTCCAATATGGGTATGCCCATGACCCTGATAGACAAATCCACTTTGTTTCCTTCCAAGAACTGAAAACTGTCCCATGTAGTCTGGTTGGAAGTGGCTTGCCATGAGCTGTTTGACATGCAAACACATGCATCCTGTACTGGAGATCTTATGTGCTTTGCAGATATCGCTTGTGTTGACACTAGTGAGCTTGGAGACAACTTTCTGTGGCATTTTTGAGGAGAAGAGCGCGTGCAAAGGGCAGATGTCGCCATACTTTTGACTGCAGTGCCCCAGAAAATTGTCCCCAGACATAGATGGAGGTATGCAAAGATATGCTCTTGCAAGCTTTACGAGCTGCACATAATGCACCTTAAGCAATTTTCTTTATTTTCTTTTAGATTTATGAATGTCCCCATACCACTGTACCCACGCTTTGTATTTCTACTTTGCAGAAACCAATTGCCACCCCCAGCACTTGTGGGACATCAAAACAATGCAGCTTGCACAAAACATGAGCAAAACAACCTTGGTTCTAGGTTTTTAAAGTAAAATAGACCTGCAAGTTTCATGATGATCCTACAAAGCTGTTATGAATCACACACCTGACAAGCTTGCAAATGAACCTGCCTCGAAAAAAGACTTCATGTGCTCAGCCGCTGCAAGAAAGAGGTTGCTTTGCCGACATTGAACAACCCGTCTAACAAGTATTCTAAATTTACAAATTATATGTTATTATGTTCAATTCAAGGTTGAATAGAATATACTATTATTTCGAATGACATTACAAAATTTATTCACAACTATAAAATCAAAGTTCAACTGATATCTCAAACGTGGCCAGATACCAATAATACCAGAAGTAGAAATGCATAACTCAAGGAACATGTAACACAATGCATGGAAAAGAAAAAAAAGAGAGAATAAAAAATTGAGCCAGGCTCGGTTTAAAGGTAAAAGTAGAAAATGCTACAAAAAAGAAGGCTCTATGAACACAGCAAAAATATTAAAATGTAGCAAAACAGCTGCACTTAGAATAGAAAGGAAAACCATATTCTGTGAAGTGTTTACCAAATGTGAATCCATGTCAAACAACCGCTGAAGGCATGGCAATGAAATTCAGTTGAACCTCAATTTAACGTGTCAATTTAACATCTTATCTAATAAAAGTTGTGGTGTGATGCAATACTTTTTCCTTCAAAGACCATAAATATTTTTCTCAATTTAGCAAATTAATTTTGCTTTTTTTTTTATTTGACGAAGTCTGCACACATTATTCATGCACATTGCACAGTAACCTCCACAAAAAGCAAAAAGAAAATCTCTACTGAAACAAATTTTAATGCCCCTGCAGATACCAAACATTACAAAAAGTGAAAGACGTTTACAATTCTCTGTAATGTGAAATTAGAGCACAGCTCTTGAGGAGGAGGAGGGGAGAGTATGGAGGGAATTTTAGCTAAATTTCACACTAAATTTAGTGAAAATTTTTCTGCTAAATTTAACGGGTTAAGTTTCCCCGCTAAACTTAGCGAGAAACTTTTTGCGAAAACTTACCCCGCTAAATTTAGCAGAAAATTTAGTGGGAAAATTTTCTCGCTAAATTTAGTGGGTTAAGCTTCCCCACCAAATTTAGTGAGGTAAGTTTCCCCGCTAAATTCAGCAGTGAAATTGACATCGCATGACCTCAACACCAATTCAGTTTCCCTGCTAAAAGAAAAACTATGACTTCCCATGAAGGAATTGATGGAATGCACGCGATTATGCCGACACCGAAGTGGCACCGCTCAACCTGGAAACGGGTGCCTAAGAGGTGCGCTCTAAAAGTGAGATCCCTGCCTTACCTTATGAGAAAGTGAGAAAAAAAGAAACCACCGGTGATCATAATAGCTCGTATAAAAAACAATAGCCTGCAACAGTGGTTAATGACCAACAGAGCAACTATGCCAATACTTGTCTACAATGCCAAAGCTTTCCGTGTCTTCATCGTTGTGCATGAACTAGGGGCCCTGCAATCATATTTAAGCGTCTACCCTTTTTGCAGTTTCCACGTCTCTTGGGATTCGGGAAAGCCAGCGGGCACGGAGAGAGTAACTAAATATCAGTGCGTCATATTTTAACCGGACGACGCGGAAACCTCCTCCACCGACGAGGGCGACCCGCGGTACCGAAAGCGCGCAAAATGTGACGTCTTTGGTCCTGGGCTTACTACTGGTCAAAGCCGCTGAAAGCTTCTTTTTAGTCGAAATACAAAATGTAAGTGGTGCGAACCGTTTCGATTATTTATAAAAGTAGTTTTTGTTCAGTATTTTAGGTAAAAAAAAAAGAAACGAATGCAGTTCATAAAGTATGGAGACAAGAAATGATTGGTCGACATACCTGCCACCAAACGGTGGAAAAGGCGGCGCATACTAGAAAGGAGTAGTGGGATCAGGCGCCGACACGGAAAGGTCCCGGATGTACACGGCGGCGCTGCGGTCGTATGGGCAGCAAGATCCTACCGGCTCTGAGCATTCCGAAGGCCTTCGGCGAGAAGCTTTGTCTTGCGGTTTGGCCATTTCGCGGTATGGCAGTGCAAAGTAGCTCCCATTCTGAACTGATCTTTACCCAGTGTTTGCTGTCGTTTGTGGCCAATTAAGTGTCATGCCGAATTAGTATTTAATCGCGCAGCAAAGGCAATGAGAGCCGCTCTGGCTGCTCTGGCTGCAAATGCAATGAGAGCCTATCCGGGACATGCTTTAGTGGTGCCCTCTCGCGCCGTCAACACGGAGTGCGGCAGCCAATGTTACTAAAACACTCAGTTGGGAAGCTTTGAAAAAATGGCCCCAATCTGTCTCCGACACCGAGCTAATGACGAACACAACGCCCCCATTTCTCCTGCAGCGGCCACTCGAAGAACTGCACGTGACTTGTATTTTGGCTTTAAGAACAGATACAGCAGTAGAGGTTACAGGGGTGCCACCCCCGTGCCCCCGGCGGACGCGCCGCGTTCAACTACTGAAGTTAAAATGCACCTAGGGCGGGATGCGCTACCTGAAAGGCCCGCTGAGGCATGGTTGTATGAAAACAATACTAATTGTTCCGCAAAACCCTGCGAACTAAAGATGATAAAAACATCACGCGCCCATCATTTGGTGCTAAACTCCAATAAATTTCATACAAAAAGAGTCTTTTCTGTTTGTTTTTACGCAAAAACAGGCTTTCAAAAAGCTCGAGGTGACCATAGTACACACAAACGAAAAAGAGTGGCGCTGTTGTCGCATTTAGCTCGGTCTCTGTGGACGCCAGCAGCCCAGGTTTCGACGGCGAGTTTCCCAACTGAGTGTTTTAATAACGTTGGCGGCAGCTGTGAGCGCTCGAGGAGCTCACTACTTCTCCTCTAGTTCACGGCCACTCTCAAGCAACCAAGGATGTCATAAGGGAGGTTATTTTTTGCTTGTTTTTGTAATTTTAATTTTCCTATAACTTTTAAAATAAAAGGAATTTCGAGAAAAGAAAAGTTCCACGGAGTTACTACGTTCAGTGCGCTCAGGTTCAGTGCAAATTAAATATTAGTAAAAAAGTCATTGCAGGGCCCCTTTAAACAATGTGTAACCCTGAGCAAAAAGATCTGGAGATCCAAGCCTAGGAACGTGCCTTTCAGTAAAGGCACTGGCTGTTTGCTTTTGAGTTGGAGAGCACTTTGCAACAGTTCAAGTAAAGACCATTTTTGAGTGACATGGTGCACGAAAATCCTGAGACTTTGCTTGCATGCAATCACTTCAAAGTGAAATTTAACGAGTGCAAAGCATTGTTGCAAAGGTGGTGAGTGCCGAACAAAATCGGACTTGCCGACTAGGTATGTGACCATGCCGGATGCACATCTTGCCGTGTTACGACATCCCAAATATACCTACCAATGCTTATCCACCACTTTCTAAAGAACTGGTGCCCCCTGCCGGATAGTTGGCTTGAGGATACCTTGATAGGAAACTCATGGAAACAAGGAACGTCATTAGAAAGTAAAGGAGAGAAGCTTCTTTGTATGAATTTAGGGACAAAAAATAAGCCACAATGGGCACAAATCGAATGTTCTTTTAGGAACTCAATCTAGGTCACCACAACTCAATGAAGCCAGCAGAATCCAGCTTTGTTGCTCGAAAGGATGTTTGTGCTCACTCGTGCCATGCCCAAGCAACTTCACACTGAAAAAAATCTAAAAATGGGAATTTGAAAAAATGGTGGACCCTAAACAGGCTCTTCTGTAGGTTGACAACTGAACCAATTGACAGAGATTTCGAAATGGAACTGTAGCTGTGTCCCTCTTTTCGACAACTGATTTTTCCAACTCGGCTCAGGCGGGACTCTGGCTGTTTTCCAAACCTTATTGGAGTGGATCACTCCAGCCCTACGGCAGATTGTATTCTCTAACAAATGAGATAGAGCAGCACTGGATGCGGGAAGGTTTTAGAATGGAAAAGTATGAAACTCAATGCAACAATGTCAGACCTGAACTATTCAGAATCGGCAGGTAGGTTATGCCACCTGACGACATGTTTCGCAATCTCACTTCACTGGTTCGACATGTATCGGACATTATTTAAAACGACGGTCAGTATGCACCTCATTCTCATAATATTGGCACAGTTTGCGGAGCAATATTCGTAAATGATCATTTACAAAATGCGAGGCCCTACAAAAGAAACCTGGGAGATTAAATGCGTTGCTAAAAAATGAAAACTCTTAATTAAGCAAAAAGATATCTGCGATTCAGCAAAGCCTTCAGCTCAAACAATGACTTGATTAGATCAAGGTTCAACTATGGTACGAGACATTTGGCAAAGAGAGTTGCATGCCTTGTCCAGGCCTCATGGTAGATCATTGGCTGCCAGTTTGGGTCTACTCCAGTAGTTCTTTCTCAGCAAGCACTCTCTTCCTCTCACTTATCTCTTATTTAAAAGTAACTCTTGTATTCAAGACTATGGTCCCCAAAGTAAGTGTTGTTAGACCACAAACAAAGTGATACGAAAAGCATTAAAAAAGCATATAAACATTGATCCCAAAAAGCCCAGTCCGACGTGTACACAGTGCAGAACACGAAAGATAACCTATCTCCCTAAGAATGCGGAGCTAGCCCGTCTGTCGGTGACTAGGTACAGTGTCACTTTGCTTGTGGCTTAAGGAACAGCAAAAGTGACACCACTTGGAAAGGCTTCAGGTTGAGGTAGATCACACCGCCACTGCAGGGCACTAGTTCTCCCTTGTCTTCGAGAGCACTGCAAGCAAACACCTGTCCGATGGGCAGAGACGTTGTTACGGTGATCATAGCCTCCCCACCGTACGCCTCGTATAGCCGCAACACCAGGGCACTCTGATGACGCTCAGCATGCTTCACCGTCTCGAGGATAACTGCCGGGGATGACACCTTGGAAAAAGTAAAAAGGTCAAAATTAGTAGACTCCGGAAAACATAAGAATATTACCGTAAAATCCCAAGACGCTCCACCCTCGAAAGATAGCCTACCCTTATGTTTGGCTTGATTTTCTACATTTTTTTAAACACCGAAAGATAACCCACTCCTAGTAATAGTGATGTTGGGATCAATGATGGCCTTGGCGTAAATGCGGCTAGTTAGCTATGGAGGGATATAAGCGAACATTGCTTACTGGGAAGTACAATCCTTTTTGCTTCGTTGCCCCTCGCCACGACAACAAGCTTGGAAGGGACAAACGACGTAAAAATAACATTTGCTCAACTTTTCTTGATTGTACACCGAAAGCTAGCCCTCACCACGTTTTCACTCAATTTGGTCTTGATTTTTGGGTGGGCTATTTCTCGGGATATTACAGCAGTTTTAAGTAATTTGCGATTTGATAGTCTCCTCAAGACGAGTCGTACTACTGAAGTTCTTTGAAGTGCCGGCAAGCCACAATAGCAACGAGCCGCTGCGCTCTCAAGTTTAAACCAAAATATAGGAGGAAAAAAAAAAGTGTAATGGCCATGCACGTGTACCTACAGTCGGCAAAGTGAGCAACCGCCACAACCTAGCATGTTCCACTGTGTTGCAACATACTCCATTTTCTAATGGCTCCACAAATCCTTCTTTGCCGCTATTCCCTCTCATCCAAGGAGAGGGGCAGTTGACTCAGTTAATTAGAAGTTGACAGGGGCAGCAAATCACTATGCAATGAGCAAATTTTAAGTTAAATTTGCATAAAGCCAAGTGACAGACAATGAACTGTGTGTGCGTGGTGACAGGTTCAGACGAGGTTCTCCCTGTAATGGTCGTAAAGGAAGAAGAGAAGGAAAACGAGAAGGATGTTCATGCGGTCCACGAGGAAGGAAGAGGAAGGCGAAGGTGTGCTTGAGAGAAGGAACAAGGCAGGATCGTTTGCAATTGGCTGGAGCAGACGGTCTCGGCCACACCCCGAGCCAACAATAAGAGGACTCGGCTACACTCCGAGGAACGGGACCTGGCAACTGGCATCGCTCCACAGGCCCGGCGTCCAAATTACAAGCGCCCATCAATGAACAAGTGATTCCGAGGCTACCAAGACTCAAAATCCAAGAGTGATTCGTCCGGGGACTAGACACCGTGGGTGGGAGTTACTAATGGGGCGGAGATGGATCCTTTGTAAACATAAAAACTAGAAACTTCAGCATTGTGATTTTCTTGCTTTGCGTTACCTCTGAGTAGCTTTTCCTTTTTCTTTTTTTCCTTAGCTTTCTCTTTCGTAAACAAAAACCTTTATTTCGATCCTCAACCGTCCTGCTGTCTCCACTCCTCCATATACCACCATATTAGCCCTGAGAAGTTCGCGTGGCGCCCCCTTACGGCAAACTGGGTGACGTCACGGCGAGGAGAGAATTTTTCCCGGACTCGCGCTGCTCGCCCTGTGGAGGCTGTGACGACGCTAGCTGTCGGCGCGCTCGTTTCTATTTATTTTTTTTTTTGCATGTTTTTCGTCAAAAGTGTAAATTTTTATATGTGCCTTTATTGAGGTATGGCCTGTAGCTACAGGCGAAACATCAACCAACATTTTAAGCATGGTTTTGACAGGGCAGGCAACGCATGAATCGCAGTTGGTATATGAAAATAAAGAAATATAGCCACAATTGCAGGAGCATCACTATAGATTTACATCTCGCACAATAAATGCTGCTGGTGGTCTGAATGAATTGGCAGGTTATGTATACTATTTTTTTTTGTATCTCTCTTTTTAAACAAGATCGCCGAAGCAGAAAAGCTGCACTCTGCTCGAGCAGCATGCTAAATACAGTCTGGGCCATGGGGAGAGAATCACAAGTAAGACAGCCCAAAGCAGGGGCAAAGTAAAAAAAAAACAAAAAAAACAAGGAACATTTTGCTATACATTGCTCTCATTTGACCTTTGCTGGATTCGGATAGTATTTCAATGGACTACACGGGTCGTATCTGTGGACTTATTTATATCAACCCTCAAGTAATGTGTAACAAACGTAAGCGAAGGTGTCTAGATCGTTATTAGTCCTTTAAGCCCTAAAATTGAGATTTCACTTAAATCGAATTGTCCTAAAGCTAAAATACCAGAAGCTTTTCTCACGCAGACTGTCGCCCTTCACAGGTTCCACATTATTTGCTACTAGTGCTGCATCTACCACTGGACAGACAATCGAATGCATGGTTTTACTCCTGTTTTCCTCTGTTGTCAGGGAGTCCAGCTGTAGGGAGTTTGGAGGCTGAGGAAGCTTTTGGGGACCTGAAGCAGTGTCTCTTTTAATGGACCTTTGTAGAAACATCGGTTCGAGAGTAAATGGTTCCAGTACCCTCTCTCTCTTCCTTCTGACCGAGCAGAGAGGGAAGATGGTTTCGTTGTGTCGACTTCGGGGCGGAAAATTACGCACGATGAGGACAAAGGCGAGTTTGGGGGAGCCGTATCTAGGTCACAGCGCCTCAATGGGTGAACAGGATGTAGCTGACGTTTTGGGTGTAAAACGGGTTGGAGAGGCCTTGCGCGCGCGTTGTTTTCTCGCCACTTAGCCTCGAACCCAGTCGCGTGTCTAGGTGGCAGCACATATTCGCCAAGAGGTCCATTGGAAATGACAATTCAAACTAAACGGTGTATTTTCCGAATGCCCAAGGCTGGAATAAAAATGTCAGGAAAAAGTATAAACATTCCAAATTACGGCACTATTGCTGTGCATATTTTGGGCAGTTCAATGCATATCATACAGGCAACTGGGGGCAATTCGGCCGTCTTTGCTGCTACCATACAAACTAATTTCCAGTAATTGTGCATCTTCTAAGAAATACGCCTGCATACGTGTATAAACCATATAATTAATTGACGAAGAAGCTACATTTATGTAAAACAACCCTGTTCCACGAGCACTCCAAAGATAATCAGACACAGGGCCTTTAAAACTTCTGCGAACAAGCGCATGCAGAGTGGCAGTGCAAAGTCGGGGTCGCGAGCTAGTTTGCCGACCACCCAAAGGCCCATGATACGAATGCCCCTTCAAATGCCTTGAAAGCGGGATGTAATATCGTTCTAAATCATGAACATGCAAGGAACAGAATTCCAGCGTCTGAAACACTTGCGGCACCGCTTCACCGGTCCCTCGCAAAATTGCCTTGTGTCGTGTGGACAGACGGGGAGGTTCATCGGAGGAATTGCCTCCGCCGATAGCTTTCGGGATTTGTAACCCAATTTTAAAGGTAAAAGGAACGAGCAGGCTTATAAAATGTACGGAAGCACGTCAATATCGGCCTAACTCAATGTCCTGTACACCGGGTAAATGAAGTCCAGCTCCTCGAAGAGCTTGCGGCACACAACACCAAACCAGGAAACCGGTGCTGGGGAGCGAACCGATGCGAGATCGCGGGGCGGAGTCATCGCCCTGACGTCACGGTACACCTCACCCAATCCGAGCGCGGCGACCGCAGCGACGCTTGTGTTCGCTCTCGGGGCTAATAGCACCCGGTCGAACGTGACACTTCCGTTTCGCCCGTTTGGTATTTGGAGTCTGGCTTTTGGGGTTGTGTTCTTAAAAGTCAGGTGGATGGCAATGCTATGGGTCGCACGCTCACATGACCGCACAAACACTTGATGCAGCGCCACGAGGTCACGTAACGTCACGATGCACATTGTGGTGTCGCAGGACGCTACGTCGTACGACACAGTATCGTGTGTCATCGTGAGACCTTGCACCATGTTGACTAAATGTGGAGCGACGTTTCTATCTTCTTGAGGAAAGTGTTTAAAAAAGTGCCACTGGCATCTGTACAAAAAGAAAGATGTGTGTCCCTCTTATTCATGTTTATTTATTTTTTTTTTCAGATATATGCATATGTTCCACACCTCAAAAATATGTACTTAAATATGAAGAAAAGAGGTGAAAGGCCCTTGGATAAGCTTATATTTTGCCGTGGCCTCTGTATAGGTGGCTGGCGAGTCAATCAATAAATAAATCAAATATGGCAGGTGGCCGGCGAATCAATCACAAAATAAATAAAATATGACGTGTTCAGCAACATAAAAAAATCAAAATATCACGAAAGATTTTAATTTTCAGTGGTCTCCATGTAAACATTATGACTACACCTCCAACACTTACTTAAAGGGGCCCTGCAATCATACTTAAGCGTCTTTTTTGCTGTTTACACATCTCTTGGGGTTCAAACAAGCCAGCGGGCACGGAGAGAGTAACTGAATATTAGTGCGTCATATTTTAACCAGACGACGCAAAAACCTCCTCCACCGACGGGGGCGACCCGCGGTACCGAAAGCGCGCGAAATGTGACGTCTTTGGTCGTGGGCTTACTAGTGGTCAGAGCCGCTAAAAGCTTCTTTTTAGTTGAAATGCAAAAATGGAAGTGGCGCGAACCGTTTCCATTATTTATAAAAGGAGTTTTTGTTCAGTATTTTAGATCAGAAAAGAAACAAATGCAGTTTATAAAGTACGGAAACAAGAAATGACCCGTCGACATACCCACCACCAAGCGGTGGAAAAGGCGGCGCATACTAGAAAAGAGTAGTGAGATCAGGCGCCGACACAAAAAGGTCCCGGATGTACGCGGCGGCGCTGCGGTCGTTTACGGACTGGAGGATGCGACCGGATCAGAGCGTTCTGAAGGCCTTCAGCGAGTAGCTTTGTCTTGTGTTTTGGCCATTTCGCGGTACGGTAGCGCGAAGTGGCTCCCGTTCTGAACTGATCTTTACCCCGTGTTTGCTGTCGTTTGTGGCCAATGAAAGGTCATGCCGAATTAGTGTTTAATTGTGCAGCAAATGTAACGAGAGCCGCTCTGGCTGCCCGCTGTATACAGCCTATTTAGAACACGCCTTAGTGGTGCTTTCTCGCGCCGTCGACACGGAGTGCGGCAGTCGTGAGCACTCGCTGAGCTCACTATCCCTCCTCTAGTTCACAGCCACTCAAGCAACCAAGGACGTCATGAGGGAGGTTATTTTTTGCTTGTTTTTGTCATTTTATTTGCCTATAACTTTTAAAATAATGTGAAATTCGAGAAAAGAAAAGTTACATTAAGTTACTATGGTCAGTGCACTCAGGTTTGGTGCAAATTAAAAACCAGTAAAAAGGTGTTTGCAGGGCCGCTTTAAGGGGGAACACTACCCAGAAAAAAATATTTCTAAAAAAAAAAAAGTTGTTTTTGAAAAATGCCTTGCTTACACCCACCAACATCTAGAGAGTATTCCCAGAAAGTTTCATTTGTTTACAGTGCACAGTTATTTTTTTATAAATTATTTTTAGTCCATTAATGCTAAAGAAAAGGTAGAAGTTTGAGCACTTTCAGTTAATTTTGCTACAATCCACATTTTGGCATAAATGCCACCTCAATAAAATTATTGTCTTAGTATGAACTATTGAGACCTACTATTTCTGGCTTATATGTTTAAATTATATGGAGCCGGTTACTATGAACTTTAATTTTGCATTTTCATGTTCCTTTATTATAAAAAATTGTAATTTTCAAAACTTGGTAAATGTAAAAATAAAGATTTTTTTTCATACATTTCTTTTTACTTGAAATATGAATTTTTCTTTTTTTAAATTTCTTTTCATAGTAGTTAGCAACAGGTATTCCGGTACGCATCCCACCAGAAAAATATATGGTTATCAAAACCATTTCTCAACGATAATTGAGCAGATTTCATGCAAAACTATGCTTTACTTCATTCAGGGGGTATAAAATTGGTTCACAAGACTGAAACTCTGCAAGTCCTCCTTTTATACGGCTACAAACGCCACCTGCAAATATCACGCCGATTGTGCGAGTAGTTCAAAAGTTGACATCCCGAGGTATTGTCCCCCCTCAAGCCCTTTGAATGGACAGAGAAGTCAGCCGTATGACTTCATAAGTTTGTTAAAGAGGCAAACAAGTTTAAGCTGCACAAAAAGCAGAAGCACTTGTACACCATACTGTCCTGCTGGAGCACCTCGCCATTTGGTCTTCATAATTTCCCACTTGGCTCTTAGAACAAAGGTTTGATTTATTTGAACTGAGCAAGAGCAGAAAATGCACACTGCAGATGGGGAGACAGGCGACAGGCCAAGAGGGAGACTGAGAGGGTAGGTGAGAGAAGTGTAGAATGTCACGTCGAAACAAGGTCAACAGTTTCTCTGCACACGGAGTGGTGGGCAGCACAAAAGTACTACCAACAGCACCTGATGCCACAAAAGTCAAACCAGGTACAGTAGAACCCCATTACAGTAACTCCGCATGGAGTAAAACTCCGGTTATCGTAAAAGGAAGTGCCGGTTCCGACCAAATTCTCATTCCCTCTATGGCTCAAGATTCTGATATAGTGAACCGCCAAAACTCAAATACCTGTATAGTAAAACACGGCGGTACCGATAAAGTGTTATTTCCCTGCAACAGCATACTTTCTTGATGAACTTGGTGCAGATCGGCTCCTAGAAACTCTAAAAGTGTACATTAACTACCATAGCGCTACAGGCTACTGCGCTGTCGTATGATGACACCTTTCTGAGAGTGTCAGTGGTTCTGCGGTCACTTCTAATCATTTCCATTCTCGGGGGCCCAGGATTGTCTGCTATGTCAAAACAATGGGTCTAACGAAACTGAGGTGGAGTGGCTTTTTTTTTTTTGGGTGTTCGGGAGTGAACTGTGCATCACAAATGATCTGCAACGTAGGTAAGTAAACTACTTTCATTCAAAAAGCAGGTAACACCTGCTTTTTGAATGAGAATAGTTCAACACAGTTCCCTGCCTACCAGTAAACAGGCAGGCAGGGAACTGTTGGCCTTCATTGAAAGTCAGGCAACAAAGGTGCCGTTTCTGATGCGACCGTTGAATAATGGACCGAACAAGTGCTGCCCAGCAGAACCTGAACCCATTCCTACAAGACATGAACATTTGTTGGCTTTGGACAGTCAGGGGGCTCTAAATGGAGCAAATGCTAAAGAGCAACACTATGCCCGCACGACAAGCTTCGAGAGCTCCATTGTAAAACACAAAGTACCTACAAAACAAACTGATATAACAGTTCTTTACTGCAACGTAAGTGGTATTTTTATACTTGTGGTGTTTGTTTTTGGACTAATGTTTTATTCATTTTTGCTCCCTTTTTAAAGCTTCAATACCAAATTTTTTAAGGTGCTCCTGATATAGTAAAACTGCCGATATAGTAAAATTAATGCCCGGTCCTGACAGGTTTACAAGAGAGGGGTTCTACTGTCGAAACCGGTTATAACGAAGTTGGTTATAACGAAGTAGCGGCTACAGCGTAGCGATCACAATTTCCCATTCCCTTTGGCACTTCGTTAACCGAAGCCGGCTATAATGAAATAGTGGATATAGCAAAGTAATTTCTGATCCCCGTTGACTTTGCTATAACCGGTCTCAATAGTACTATAGTACCTCTGTACTGCACCCTAAACACTTGACACTGAGGGAAAACAAACATTGGGGTTATAAGTAAACTTATAGTATTAAAGGGACACTGACAGGGTATTTATGCTCGCCGAGGTTTTTAGTTGTACGTGACATATGAGAGCTCAACTACCCAGAACAGAATTTGCGGCTCGAAATTCGGTTTCTTTCCGCCCGAAAACCGCCGATCAATAACTGGCCGGTTCGACTCTCGCTCACTCTCTTTTCCGCGGTCACGGGCCGTTTTCTAAGGTATCGATGCGACCACCAAATTTAATCAAAGTCGTGGGTCACTGAACGCACACACTCAATATTAAAAATAGAAAAAAATATAAAACCCATTTTTTGTGGCTTCTAAAAAGCTGCAAATACGTTGATTAAAAAAAAAGTTCCACAGACAACCGGAAGCATTCTGTGCGTGCGTCGTTTCGCGTATCGTGGGACTCGCAGGGACGGCGATGGCAGCGGACGACGGGCGTGGGACCTCTATTTCAGAACTGTCGTTCGCGGTACCGGCGAATTTTGTCTGCCTTTAAAAGAGAAATTTGGGACAGGTCAAAAGAATTGGTATTCATCCCGTACGACACGCCCGACCACCAAGCCGATTTGCACGAAGACGTCGCCGAGCCGTCGCTCCCTTCTTGTGGCTGAAGACAACGCTCGCGCAAACGTCAAGCGCGACGTGTCTACTTAGAGTGGAATATGCACGCGTACGATTTCTTTACTAGGTGAGAATGTCGCCAATGCGTGGTGCATCCCGACTTCGACTCGGGAGTGCTTTTGCTAGAGGAAAATCGGCAGCAAACTTTCCAACTTACAGTTCATCGGCTGAATTATTACTAAGGAAAAAGATACCTCACTTTCGATATGCCCCAGTAGCTCAGTGGGAAAGACGTCCCCTTCACACCCGGTAGAGCCGGGTTCAATTCCCCGTGAAACTTTTTTTTTTTTCTAAATATTTTTTGATGTCTACATTTCTTCTTTTTTTTTTTTTTTTTACAATTATTACTGAAGAAACAAAAAAAAAAAAAAAAAGAAACAAATGTTGTGGACGACACGTCGCTGAATTAGATGGTATGGGATATCCTTTTTGACACCTGCGAACTCAATGTAATCACTTTCCACAAAATGCAAGGAGCATATAAATCAGGTAGCGTCCGCTTTCCGAGGTGCCCGTAAATGGTCTACAGGAATTGCAGCCAGCCATTGGTCCCGATCCCGTTGATCTTTCGGAAACTGTCGCACAATGCCACTTCTGTTTCGGACGCGGGACATGTGAGCCAGCTCTTCACGCAACATCTTGGATGTATTCTTTTCGGAGCCGATCAAAATTCACCACGGGCACTCACTACTCATCTCCAATTCCTCAATGTACAAAACAACTCATCTTGGAGTAGAGAACAACGAGCGGAACATAGATAACTGCAAAAGAATCCCACGGCGAGCAGTTCCCATACGCCGCTTGTCGTCTGCTACCGGGAAGGAGAAAAAAAAAAAAAAAAACACACGTCGGGTGTAGCCACGTGACTTCCGCCACTCACTCTCTTCTCTCCACTTCTCCGACCTCCGTCGGGTTTCGGTTTCGGTTTCGAGCAGTTGCGTCTTTTGGCTTTATTAAAAAAATACGCTACTCTGTTGCAAAATATTAATTGGGTAGTCCTCCGACACCATAATGAAGCGCCTGGCAAAAAATTTAAAAAAAATTTTGGGGGGTGTCAGTGTCCCTTTAATGTCTTACCTTTCAATTTAGTCCAACCAATAGAGTAAAAATAATGTGTGCATAGGGAAGCTCCGATGGCTTTAGAATAAACATAACTGTGGGCGCATGAAAGTTGGTGCACAATATTTTGAGTTTCACATAGCAACTACCGTATACCGTATTTACTGGCACAATAAACGCACTCGCGTGATGAACGCACCCCCCAAGTCTGCTCTCAAAATTTCGACTTTTTTTTTTCACTGGCGTAATAAACGCACCCCAACTCGGATGTCAAAATTTTGACCCCCTCCCCCCACGCGCGCGAAATGAATGCACTTTTCTATCCTGGTGCAGCGAGGTCGCGAATGCATGGGCAGCGGCGAACAAAACGCCTTGCAAAAGGCGTTAAAAAAAAATTCGAAAAGATCCAACAATAGCAAGAAAAAAAAAACATGTAGAGAAGCTTTTTTTTTTTTTTTTTTCTTTTTTTGCACGGCGCAGTTTGGACTTTGAGCGCTCTACCAACACCACCTACGCGAACGAAACAGCTTGCGAAAGGCAGCAAAAAGAAGAAAAAAAGAAAAAAAAAAAACACGGAACTAAGAAAAAACAAAAAGGAGCTTTTTTTTTTTTTTTTTTCCTTTTTTTTTTTGCCGCCGCGCGCATGGAGGTAGGAAAGAGGAGCGGAGAAGCCCTCTAAGCAAACGAAACAGCTTGCGAAAGACGGCAAAAAAGAAGAAAGAAGAATAAAAAAAAAAAAACAAAAAAAAACCTTACGGAACTGAGTACAAAAACAAAAAAAAAAGGATAAATTTTTTTTTTTTTTTTACACAGCGCAGTTTGGTTACGGGGGTCGTGCGTCGCGCGCAAGGGGATAAGAAAGATAAGAGGAGAGCCCTCGCCTAAGCAAACAAGACAGCTTGCGAAAGGCGGCAAAAAAAAAAGAAACTAAGAAAAAAAAAAAACAGGTTTTTTTTTTTTTTTTGCACAGCTTAGTTTGGTTACAGGGTCGGGCGCCGCGCGCAAAGAGATAGGAAGTTACTTCGATTTTTCAGGATAAAAGGTCCGTTCATGATGCGAGTAAATACGGACACAAAAATTTTACTTCGCGTAATGAACGCCCCCCCTAACTTTGCATCGATTTTTCGAAAAAAAAAAGTGCGTTCATTCTGCGAGTAAATACGGTAAATGCAAGCGAGAGCTGCACTTTTCTTTTTCGAATTCTGAGCTAGGTTAGTTTATCAGGTGTGACCCATACACGGAAAAAACAAAACAAAATGGCTATGGATGTGCATAAAAAGAATCGACACACAGTTGAACCTTGATTTAATGAAGTCACCAGGACTCGCTAATTATTGCGTTAAATCGGGAACTTTGTAAAATCAAGGAAGGGAGACCCTGTGCATGGGCTGTGCGGGGAATCCGAATTTGTTAGTTAAATCAGGAAATTCGTAAAACTGGGTTTCGTTAAATCGAGGTTCAACTGTACTTGTAATCAGACGCACTGGGCTAGAACATCTTTATATTATTATTTTAGCCTTCATTGTCGCAACCTGTTGCATCCTCAGCACCCGAGTCTGCCTTGTGGCTGCAGTCACCAGAGGTGCTCTTTTGAGCCATCCAGTAAGGGCAGTCTTGTGGTTCGCTCTAGCCATTTTTTTTTTGAGTAAGACCGATAGTATTTGACTTTGAGGACCTTTTTTCCACCGACATGGAGCGGCCACAGTGTACCATGAGCCCGACCCGGACTGCATGCTTTGTCTTATTCGTAACTAGCACCATACTTTTTGACACCCTATTCTTGACCCATCGCACAACTGTCACACTCCAGAGCATGAGTGATAGCTGAAAAGTACTTGCCCATTGCTCTCAGATTTCAGAGAGCGCATGAACCAACTTCGCAGAACGAAACTTTCACAAAGTTCGAAACTCTCCCAGCGTTCGGAAGTTTGTGTGCCCACTTTCGCAGCGGCTATTGTCACATGGGCAGGAGATAACTGAGGACAATGTGCAAATTATGAAAAGCACAGCCTTCCAAAGCTTTTGTCTTGTAACCCTAGCAATTCTTATCTGCATGACAAAGCACTGCAAAAAAAGCAGAGTGGAGTTGCGGACATGACGGAGATGCATAGAGGTACGAAGCGGAGTGTGTGCCAGACCGTGGAAGCAGTCGGCGTGCCTCAAAACCGGGGAGTGCGGCTAGCACACAAATAACTTTTTACAGCATTTTTTTTTTTTACATTTTGGTTTTAAATTGGGGGTGAGGACCTGAAAGAAGTGCAGCCCATACATGCAATCATACAGCAGATGCACACACTTCACGTTACCAACAACACTCTAGCGAGCTGGATTTCCGACACGGCTCAGGTGCTATGAAGCACCCAATCGGGAAGCAGCTTCATATTTAGTCAGGTTTGGTTGTTTGACATTCTGCTCTTCCATTCTTACCTGGAACCAGGAACCAGACTCCAAGAGCGAGCCCTGCTTGCCCAGGGTACCCGAGCTCTTTGACTCAGTGTCGCAGACGACCATCTTGAGAGGGGAGCTGAGCTCATATGCCTGCTGAATCACGCCTGCCTCTTGGAAAGTGCCTGCAGTGTTCCCCAAAAACCGCAGGCAAAACGACGATCAGTTAATAGATTCAGTTGAACTGAGAGCACATAACAAAGCCATGTTCTAGTGGGGCCCCAAAATAGTTAGAGGCCCTGAAGAGGCTACCGAGTGGTTTTGCATGCTCAATTTTGTAGCCGTAGCACGTAGTAGGCATCGCTGTCCAAGTTTGGATCCAAACAAAAGTGCTTGCATCCTCAGATAAATTAAACGGGCACTATACATACTGGTGGGGAGGTATGCAAGGTTGGAAACAAAGCAAGTATTGCATTTACCTCCCATAGTCATTCACACTGTTTAGCTAGGACATCACAGTAAAACTCAACTTTCTCTCTTACCGTCTTCGAACTGAAAGATAAGTTTCGGTTTCAGTAATTAACACTAGGCTTAAAGTGCCATATTTTGAAAGAAACATATTTTTGCAAGCTCTGGAAAGCATTAAGGGTGGGTGAATATTCGAAATTTCGAATATGAATCGAATATTATACATTTAATATTCATATTCAATTCGTAAACTAAGTCTTTGGTATTTCTCGAATATTCGTTGTAACACGAATATTTGAAAATAATAGAATATTCGAGAACGTATTTGCAAGCGTAAGTTTGGTTTCGGTTTCGGTAAGCAAGGCCCATTGACAGCGACATAGCTGAATGGCGGCTTCAACCTAAACTGGTGGCGTCTGTATCGGTAGCGGTAACCTGCGAGTTTCTGTTCCCTTGTGACTCCTGACTTTTTAAACTGTGCTCACTTTCGCGTTCGCCCACTCTTGTTATGGTGGAGGAAGGTGATTGCGGAGAACCGTCTGCGAAGCGAGGAACGAACGGGAAACGGCACCAAAACGAAGAGAGCAGGGCTATTTGGAAAGAGTATAGCTATACGCACTACGTAGAGCACTTCGGCCGGAAATGGCTATACGCACTAGGCGGAGAGTTCATGCCGTTTGGGTCACCCTTTTCAAGCGGCGCATGTATCACTGAGGAGCTTGTTAACACACCCCCCTGCCTGCGTTCACGCCGCTTCGCGGCGACAGTGTGCGGCTGCAAATTACAAAATTTTACCCGTTCACGCCGCTTCGCGGCGTCCAGCCGGCAACCCAAGCCTCGCTGTCCCTGATCGCATCTCCGAAACAGGAGTCCCGTACCATTTAGTTCTGCGAAGTTTCGTCAACAACATTCGTCTTTTTTTCAGTGTTTATTGTAAAAAAGAAATGTCGGAAATATCGCCAAATGCCTCGACAAAACAAAATGTTCGAGAAAAAAAATGAAAGCCGTTTACAAATCCCTCTAACGCCGAATTAGAGTGCAGCTCTTGAGGAGGAGCAGGGAAGGGTACTGAGGGGGGTCACGTCACCTGCGAATAGTCACGTGACCCCGGGGGGGTCACGTGACCTCGGGGGATCACGTGACTTCGGGGGGGGGGGGGGGGGGGTCACGTGACCCCCCCCCGTTACGCTGACGCCGCTCGGGCTGGAAACGGGCCCCGAAGAGCTGCGCTCTAAAAGAAACAAAGTAGGCCTGCCCATCGCGGATCGAACCTGCGTCCACTTGCGTATGAAACAGACACCTTATCACTATGCTATGCCACCGCTTAGAAAACTCTTTGTAACCATTCGTTTTATATGAGTTTTGCATAGTGCATATAGCCATTTCCATCCAAAGTGCACTACGGAGTGCGTATAGCTTTACTCATTTGGAAATATTTTGCGAGGGTAACGGCATCGTTGGCGAGTCAACGCTTAAAACGCCCACAGGTACGACAACGCCCCTTGTCAACCATCCAAGTACATCCTGCGTTGTTGAAAGAATATCGTGGGATTACCGCTGGTACGCCAGGAAAAGATCAACCGACGCTGACGGACTTCGTGCGCCGTACAGAGCCCCTGCCAGAAAAGTGGGTACGAGCGCTAAATAACAAGGTGGTTGCCATCGTGGCATTTGATTTACAGCCTTACAGCATGCTGGAAGATCGCGGTTTCAAAGAACTTCTGACAGAAGCCGTTCCCAACTACCTCCTACCTCTACATTCTCACGCGTGCTTGTGCCACAGATCTATAACGACACCCAAAAGAATATAAAAGCAGAGCTCAGCAGTACCTTTGAAGGCGGCACTACCGCTGTTGCCTTTACAAGCGACATGTGGACATTGTGTGGACTTTACCTGCCATCTTCTCACTCCAAAATTCATGATGAAGCGGTTCACATTGAATACGCGACACATGGCTGCCAGTTACAGTGCTGTGAACATCACAACTATTCTGCACAAAATGTGCCGTGACTGGGAGATACCCAATGAATGCGCGAAGTTCATTGTAACGAATAAAGGGTGCAAGATCCGTGCTGCGGTCAGGAGACTTCCGTAGACTGAAAGAGCGTGCTTCGGGCATACCCTTCAACTGGCAATTAATGACGCAAGATCCCGTTCGCTGGCAATTGATTGCCTGTGCAAGAAAGTGAGGCATATTGTGGGACATTACAAGCACAGTTTATCAGCTCAGAAAAGTCTTGAGGAGTGCCAGCGAAGATAGGAAAGGACGCACTACGTCTGGTGCAAGACGTGGAGACGGGATGGAATAGCTGGACTTGGTTCATCAGAGTGGAAATATGCTTCTGAATACTGTGCAAGCATTGAAGGCATTGTTTGATGCCACTGTTATTGCCAGTGCTGAGAAGTATCCACCTTTGTCTTCCCAAGTTCCTATGATTTTTGGTATGCTCCACTGTCTAGGTAACTGTGCTGAGGCATCAAAATTTCCTGCAGAACCGAGAAGAACCATCAATTTATTATGCCTTTGATAGGTTGTCGGACCGCTTTAGTTAAAAACAAATTGAGGAAATATCTCATCGGAGAAGCTGAGCAAAAGAAAGGACCAGGAAGATAAGTGCACAATGGCACAAACACTATTTTGCTAAATCGAGAAGGACATACATTGTTTTCAATGGAAGTAGTACACAAACACGAGAGACGATAGTTATATTCTGAACTTTCATTAGGTCGAGGTTAGTTATACTGACGTTTATCGAAAACTCTTAGGGAAGTGCATGCAGGCATTGGGTTCGAGTTTTCCTCGCCCCTTGTAGAACATTATCCCCAACGCAGGCAGTGATCAGACAGGCGGATAAGGTCGAATAGCATGTCCATTGATGGGCCAGAGGAAGGCACTCACCCTTGTGTGGCATGAAGGCATAGCTGAACTGGTGCGTCCCCATGTCGGCCTCGGGGTCCGGGCTCTTGGGGGACCGGAGCAGGGACAGCCGGAGCACTTTGCCGTGCACCGCATGGCCATACTTGCAGGTGTTAAGCAGGGACACCCCGTAACCATGTTCCGCAAGGTCCACCCACCGGTGCCCATACACCTGCATCACCCACCACGTGTCACATTACACTTTAGCTTTCACCACTAGAATAAACCCTTTTCAAAAGTCAGAGCAATCTAGTGGCAGTCTTAAAGGTTCCAATAGCACCGTTCCAACGGCAGTGACAAGAAGACAAGTTTGCCAAAACCAAGTGCCCTCCACCTTGTGAATTGAAGGCAATGTAAAAGGATAAACTTCTAAGTAAAAGTAAAAGGATAAACTTCTTCCCCACTCTCTGCTTTTGTGCTTTCAGGGACATTCACTTTTCAGCCACAATTAGAGTGCTGGGATTGGCTCTTGCCAGAGTGAATACACCAAATTTTGAAAAGGGCTGACTGGAATACGCTGACCAGGTGCCAGAACCGGCAAGTTATTACTTGCTGTTGAGCTGTGGCCCAACCATCGAGCCGGTGTCAAAACAGATTGGTTGTGAACAGTCTTCTGGAACAGGGTTGTATGCACCTATAAACGTCTTAGCCCACATCCAAACTACTTAGAAAGAAGTTCAGAAAGAGGACCGACTCGAATTCCTTAACTCCATAATGTTTTCAGTGCTACCGAAACTTCAGATCTTTTTCATTTCATTTTATAGTTTATGAATTTGTGAGCATGAGCTACAGTGAAACATACTTATAATGAGTGCTGCGGGACCGGTGAAACAATTAATTGTAAGAGTAAGTTTGAAGTACAAGCTGAGCCCGAAATATTTAACATGAGAAACAATGCAAGCTGTTGCTTAGTCGCACAACTGTTTAATGGAAGGGCAGTTTTGGAAAACGGGACAGTGACAAATCTAAAATGCATGAGAGAAACAAGGGAAGTCGGTGCAGCAGGACCTCAGCGCTACGCTGCCAGTTGGTAGATTATAATAATACGACAACTTATTTTAAGCGAACATCCTCACGGTGGCTCACATATGACCGTTAGTCTCTCATTTGTCCTAATCCGTCGTCCTGGACTCACTCAGTCTCTCTCCTCGTCTACTTGCTCCCTTCTCTCCCACGAGCTCCAGGCCCATTTCTTGGCTCTGGCAAAAAGTACCAAATATTCTCGCATATAACCTGCATCAAAATTTATACCGAAATAAAGGGCGAAGTAGGGGCGTGGGTTATACGCGAATTACAGTGGGCCAAGGCTTTTAGAAAAATCTAATCTTAGCATTGCTGAGATAAGATTTTTTGAGAACTTTTGCGAATGGGTGATAAAGCGTGTATCCCCCGGCTAAGCGCATGCGTGGATGTGATGAAGGTGACTAGTATATATTTCTTTCTTTTCTGAAATTTTCAAATATAGTTGTGAGTGGCATGGCACCTATCTGTGTGTCTTCTTCCTTGTGTCCGCTGTTTTTTGCACCTTACATCATGCTTCATAACATTCACCAACTAGCCCAACTACGAGTTCTTCTCCTTACCGTAAAATCCTGAAAGGGCGCCCACCCTTTTGCCAGAGATAATTGTAGCAAAAAGTGGGGTGGGCCATGTTTTGATATTGAACTCCAAAAACCACGAAAAATACGAGAAACGGCAGATTTTTGTGCGCCTTTATTATCGCTAATCCTCATCCCTAAATCCGTTGAAGGAAACATCACTGCTGCTGTCAAAAATTAAGTCCACTCTCGTGTTCCCCGGGTCCTGCCTCTGCCGCATTGTCCACCAACGCCAAACGGCCATTGAATTCGCCGTCCTGTATTCCATTGAGGCTCGTTAAGACGCCGCACCTCTTGAAGGACCACCGCACTGTGTCCTCAAAGAGGGAGGCTCACGCCTCCGCCACAAAGTCTACGACGTTCTGCCTAAACAGCCTCTTTGGATTTCCCTTGGAAGAACACGACCCAACGCTAGCGCAACGCATCCTTGAACGGTTTTATCCACCACAAGTCGGCAGGTTGCAGTATTGATGTACAGCCGCCTGGTATCAGGGCTATGCCCGTGTTCCTGGTGTAGAGAGCTTCTTGGGCAGCCTCAGTTTTATGAATTAGTGCCTGGTCCAGCACAAGGAGCCTTCTCACGTCGTCGACATTCGGTCCCCCGACCCTGCGTATCCACCCTTGGAAGACGAGAATGATGATGTGACCCGCACATTCCCTGAAAAGAATACCAGTACAAAATTGACAACTTCGAACTGATAGACTTACGAAACCACAAGCCGTAAGAAAGCACGAAGGCAACAGGCTTCAAACATGACCAATGGATAAATGTGGCCTACCCACTGGGCGTACCTAACCGCCTGACCATAGAAAGTGGGCAGTGGCTGTGCCATCTTTTGCGACCACTTCAAAGCAAGACGAAATTGGTGTGGCTCTAGAGCAAATAAAAACACCATAATCACTTCTTTCTTTTTTTTCAGGTTTGAAGGGGCGGTTCAGGGCCCGCTCACCACACTCTTGCGACCTCTTAAAACTGTTTCCTTAACACCTCTTACAACAAGAGGACACACTGGCGCCATCTATTGGGTAAAAGTGTAAACTTGGCGGTCCAGCATATTTTCTATTTTTCTCATGCATTATCCTTTCTTTCTTTGCTTGAAAAACTGTTGTCAACGTTATAAATGAGCCTTTGTTATAAGTATTACGCACATTTGACCTCGGAAATCCCGCAAAACTTTCGCTCTTGTGAAATGCAGTTCCAGGGGCGCCAGAGTGCGTCTGTTCTCTCGTTTTAAGAAGTTTTAAGAGGCTCGTCTCTCTCGGTTGTGCTCGGTTGCAAGAGTGTAAATGGACCTTTACAGTGGGCGGTTTTATAGCTTTTGTTTCTGTCTTGCGTAGTCCTAAGTATGTAGCTACCTATATCTACGGCAGAGGAAGTTTAAAAACAACATACCTGTAATCTTGAGTAATAGTGCCCTCGGGGGTATTCGGCCTTCAATGCTGAAAGCTTGATTCCCACTGTTGTTGCACACAAAGCCAAGTCATTCCCCGCCGGACACAGCTGGTGTTGGTGATTCAAATAGTTGAGTCGCCGGTAGCGTTTTTCGTTCTTGGTGCTGGACAGTCCATTCACACCATAGTCTGGTCCATATTAGCAATGTTGTAATCCGTATAATCATGCTCCCGGTGAAGAGTGGAAACTGCCGTTTTGAAGACTGCAATCGCTTCAGCGCAGTCAGCAGGCGGCTTTTGACTTTCGTTTGTCCCAACCCACATGGATACACTGTAGTGCTTTTTCCAGCGAGCAATATACTGGCATGATGCTTAAAAGTTGCCCAGATCCATCTATTTGCCGCTAGCTGTCGCACGTGCTCTTGGAGAAACCGGTTGCTGACGGCTCGACCAGCTGATCTCTTAGTTTTCAGGAAGTCCATCAAAGCGTCTCCAATTTCTTCACTGAAAACAGGTCGCCCAGTACCCATCATTCTCTTTAGCTTGGTCTTTCCATAGCACTGCTGCGCGAGCACTTGGTATTTCATATTCCATTCCCGTACACGCTTTCTGTCAACCTCGAAAAGGCATGCAGTCTTGCTCACGTTGATTTTGTTCTTGCTGTCACACTCCACAATTTCCATCTTCTAGATGGTGAAGCTGGACCTCATCCTGGGACCGCAGGAGAAACGTCTTCACAGTTCACTGGCAGATCGAAGAATGAGATGGCCAGGTCAGTCCGACCTAGTTTTCCTTTACAGTTATCAATTCGGACGATCGGATGCGGGGCAACGAAAGAGTAACTTTAAACCTTTGTCAGGTTTTGCTCCCTACCACTCTAGTCCTCTAAAATGTAAGCTCTTCCCTTCGTAAACAAAACAGGGGCTTTCAAAGAAAAAAAAAACTTTCAACCTTTCCACTCTGGTAAAGAAGGAAGACCAGCGAAGCTGTACTATGGTCAGACAAGCTCAGAACGACCTCAAGGACGCCGCCTAAGGACGACATCTAGGATGACCTAAAGGACGATGTCTAAGGACGACCTCAAGAACGACTTCTATTGACGACCTCGAGGACGATGCCTACAGGACGACCTCAGGGATGACATCTAGACGACCTCAAAGACGACACCTAAAACGAACTCAGGGACGACGTCTAGGTCGACCTCAAGGACGATTTCAAAGACGTCTTGGACGACCTTAATGACAAATTTTGGGACGACCTCAAAGACGATCTCAAGAATGACTTCCAAGACGACCTCAAGGACGACCTCAAGGACAACCTCCCGGACAACCTCTCAACCTCAAAGACGACCTCAAGGACGACACTTAGGATGACCTCAAGGAAGACTTCCAAGATGACCTCAAGGACGGCATCTAGGACGACGCCCAGAGAAATTCAGCCTTTCCACTCTGGTTAAAACTCAAGTGAAAAGGCTGGAAAGGTTGTCGCCATTTATGAGCAAGGCCGGCAAGCCGATTGTCTGGTTGCCGCCGTCGCTCATAGATGGCGGTAGCTGTCCAGAGTTTTGTGTCGACATTTCTTTGCGGGGGACACGCTCCTGGGAAAACTAGCCCTTAACAGCTCCGCTGTAAAATATCCTGATGCTGTGCTTTTCTTTAAATATTGAAACAAAAGAAGGAAGACCAGAGGAGCTGTACTCGATACACTGTGTGCTTTTTCTTCGTCGTCGTCTGTTTTTCGCGCTGTTTCCTAGGATGAATTCCCACCAATGCGCCCAACTATCTATTCTTCTATTATAGCTGGAAAGGTTGCCGCCATCTACGAGCGACGGCGGAAACCATACTGGTTGTGTGCAATTGCCATCATCGCTTATACAGTTGAACCTCGATGTAACGAAGTCGGTAAAATTCGCAATTTACTTCGTTACATTGAAATTTCGCTAAATCGAAATTTGGCTTTAGCATGCGAAAAAAAATTCCGAAACATTTTACGGGTATGAAAACTCACCGAAAATGACATTTATTTAGGGGCGAAGTAGTCCGCGAGTTTTGCTTGCGCCTTGTCCGACAGTAGCAGCGGCGTCATACGGCGTTCGAGCGCCCAGAGCGCTTGCACGGCATCCTGCTGCCCATGCGACGCCGTGTACCTCCTCAGTACGTCCATTGCGTCGAGCACTTCCCGAGTGCTCGTGATCTCGGCAGTTTCTTCAGGATGGCGTCCAAAACGTTTGCTTTCTCATCCAAAGAAAGAACTTTACGTTTCCTTATGGCAGCAAGCACGTAAGTGAACCGCCCGGTTAAAAAATAAAGCTGTTTAGTTTAGGCAGTTTAGGCGGTGCTAATGTTTCCAACCTACACAGCACTCTTCACCGCACAGTTTACTTGCCCCCTTGCCACCCTTGCGCCCACAGTGATGCTTGCGCCGCTTGCGCCCACGCTCGCAAGACGATAATCGGTCTTTTCGGTCTTCTCCTAGATGGCACTGCCCGTGCGGTCGCGCCATCACGTCGCTCCCCCGCTGAAGTTGGCTCCCGCGCTACCCGCGGTGCAGTGGAGTGGACTATGGTTATCAGTGAATGTCAGTGGTGATGCTGGTATGCCGTGTTAACTTTTTGCTCGGCATTTTCTGGCCAACCTCGAGGAATCCGCTTTGCCGCATGCCTCGCCGGTGCTACCGGCGCCGCATCCTCGGGCAGCCTGGGAACGTTGGAAGGCCTGTCCCCGTTAAGTAACCTATCAAGCGCTCGCGTTTGCGCATAATTTTTTTTTTTAACCACAATTTTTTTGCGAAGTTGTTTTTTAGAGTTGATTTATTTATTGCCTTCTATGGCAATGGCACTTCGTTATAGACTTAGACTTCGTTATATAGAGACTAAAAATACATGGGGTCTATGGGCAAGAAATTATGAAAAATAAAATACTTCGTTAAATCGAAGATTTCGTTACATTGAAGTTCGTTATATCGAGGTTCGACTGTAGATGGTGGTAGCTGTCCAGGTAGGTTTGTGTCAACATACACAGACACGATCCTGGGGAACCTAGCCCTTAACAGCTCCGCTGTAAAAAAGTCTACCAGCACATTTTTTATTTCTGGGAATTGCTATTTCTGGAGGGTGGACGATGTATCGGCAGAGTGACTGAAATAGATATTTGGGCAACAAAGGGGAGTAGGCAATCAATCGGGTGTGGGTGCCCTTTCGAGATTTTACGGTAGACATATACTTGCAAGACTTTCTTTTACTTTCTGAAATGGGGTTCTTCATATTGGAGGCCCTTTTCGCAAAGGTGTTTTGACTGTAGCAGCTCTAAGAACAGGGACTCCTGCGTGTATGCTCCAGCAGCGAGAGCTCCTCAGAAGTGCATGAGCTTGCACTCACAGCTTAGGAGAAGTATGAGCAGAAAGTCAATGAACAAAAAAAAGTTTGAGGACACCTACGCACTTCTTATAAGTTGTGAATGCAAAAGCTTGAATGTCGTTCTTCCGTCCCCTTAGTTTGCAGTGCAGTGGTGTGGATGGCCACATTTTCGCGGCGGATGGTTGAGCGCGCAGTCTTGTGAAGTGACCGCGCCGCGCTGAGCTTGGCCGTGCAGCCTCTCTATACCCGTTTTCACCTCAAGAAAAAAGGAAGTTTTGCTCAATGTTCGTACGCCGTGCCAAGTAGTTCTTACTAGATTTGGTTGTCTGTGGCAGAAGCGATGCTTTTGGCATTTGAAATGTGTACGTCTTGATAAGATAACATACATCTAAAATGCACCGACCATATATCTCGATTCTCCGCATAAAGAGGGAAATCAGTAATGCTGCACGAGAAGCCATACTTTTTTTACTACGGTTCTTGAGGTGAAAGCGAGCATAGAGTCTGCCCCGATCGGCTCTGGCTCTGCCGCCACTGCTCCCTCCTCATACCGACAGCCACGCTGCTGCGTGGACTTCTTTTAGCTACGCCGCACGAGAGCCAATGGGAGCCCTGTACCTTGATGATGTGCACCAGCTAATGGGAGCATAATCCATCAGAAGTCGCCTTCACTTCGCTCCATTGGGAAAGGAGATTTTAGGTGTTGTTTGGCCAACGTTTGGCGTGGTTTCAAAGCTGATAACGTCGGTTCGCTCCATGGGACACCCCCCCCCAGTCAATGCTTTCGCATTAAAAAGCCCAACTCCAGCACTAAAGAGTGAAACACATGTACAACGAAACCGTCCGATCCGACGTCCGACCAGGCAATACGACGGTCGGAGGCGAGGGTTTTCAACGCTCTTTGGTGCTACGAAAACCCTCGCCCCCCCAAAGCCATTCCGGCAATTCGCACGTCGGATCGGACGGTTTCGTCGTACACGTGTTTCGCGCTTAAGGGATCCTAACTTCAAACGTATGTCCAAGGACAAACGTATGTGCAGCAAAGCAGAAGGTTCAACTGCTAGACTCTAGATGAAATCTTAAATTTATGAATGATCAGCTCACCTCAAGCATTTTTAGAGCGCAGCTCTTAGGCACCCATTTCCGGCTTGAGAGGCGTCGCCATCAGTGTAATTGCGTGGTGCATTATGGGACGTGTGACGTCAATGATGACGTCATCAGTGACAATGACGTCATCACGATGACGTCACGTGACATCACTGATGACGTCACACGTGACGTTACCGGTGATGTCACTGATGACATCATCGTCATCCCGTGACATCACTGATAACGTCACACGTGACGTCACTGATAACGATGACGTCATCGTCACGTGACCTCACAGGGGTCACGTGACGCCACGGGGGTCACGTGGCCCTCTTGAGGCGACGGCGACTCTGCTCGGAGGGAGGAGTAACGGACAGGATGAGGAGGTGAGGAGGAGGAAGGAGGGGTATACCCTCCCCTCAGTACCCTTCCCTCCTACTCCTCAAGAGCTGCACTCTAATTCAGTGTTACAGGGAGTTGTAAACGGCTTTAATTTTTTTTTTTAACCTATCTAATCCTATCTATGCCTTTTTCGGTGCCTCAAATAACCTGCCAAAAAAAAATAACTTAGAAGTACATATTATTCAGGCTGGAGCTAAAACTTTGGATCGAGTTTGTCTGAAAAAACTTAGAAACTAACTACCAAAGTTTGTACTCCAGTTTTATTACATTAATGTTCAGATACAAAAAAAAAAGCAAAAACAGATATGAAAAAAAAAAAGTTGCCTTTTTGCTGTACTAGCATGGCAAAGGCAGAGCTAACACAGAATGTCATGTGTTAGTGTGGAGAAACTGCACAGATCTGGAGGCTGGATGGTGAGACTGGATGGTGAGACATTTACATTGCCCCTGCAGTGGCAATGTAAATAAGGCTTTTTCAGAGCCTTCAAAGTAGCCAAAGTTTGCAGAAAACAGAACAATTAAAACGCGGCAGTGCTGAGCAGAGCCCTGGTGCTAGCTCGTGCAAAAGAGAACCAAACAATCCAACTACCTCAACTGAGATGACATTCCTAGTTTCATTATCAAAGGTTGTGCGGAAAGTTTTGTCCCTTTCCTGACATACTGTATCTTTTTAATTTGTCTTTATAGTACAGTGTAGACGTAGACCGCATATAACGTATGTCACGTGAGTCGCAAAAATCCAAACCATAAGCCGTACCGTGCTAAAACCAAAACATCATTTTTTCAGGTCAAAATACATGCCAAGAGACAACTTACCTTAGTGAAACAATATATTTTATGTTAGATGAAAAATAAAGCTCAAAATAAGAAAAGTCCTTATTTTACTAGACTAGCACACTTCTCTCTCTAGTATGTCATGCATTTTGAAAGAAATTAGTGATTTTTGCCTGGCGCTGCCTTTTAATGGCATTGCGGATGACCTGGTCTTTGATAATAGGGAGTTTTAGAATAACGTACGCAATTTTAGCACACGCTAGCGCTAAATTTAGCGCTTGTATTAGCGCACGCGACGCAAGAGAGTTTTCAAATAGCGTTTCTCCGTCGCGACGCAAAAGCCCAAGCAGCTTGCGCTTGCGACGCCACCAAGATGGTCACAATTTTTATTTCACACATGAAATGCTGTAACTTTAGAAAAAAAACAAGTTTTTTTGGTTCAAAGTACTATTTTAGATTTGTTTAAACATGAGAATGCGACGCGAACGGTTGACCGGTCGTGTCCACTTGCGTCACCTCGGCAAGAGAGGTCTCGTGTACTAACCTTCGCACATCGTACCTTTGCCGAGAAATGTTTGCGCGTCGCAAGGCTGGTGATTGTTGCCAAACCAAGAACAATGCCGTCCCGTACTGAAAATCGCAGTCGCGAGGATGCCGCGACATAATCCTGGAAGCCGCCATTTTATTAACTCTGCTCTTCTTGGCATTAGCCAACTTCTCATCACGAATCCTCCTTGGAGAAGCACAAAGACTCTTTACGTACGCACGCTATTTCCGAGAAATAGCGCGCGCTAAAATTGCGCACACAATGCGCAAAACTTGGTTTGCGTTTGGAGCATGCGCAGTGGCGACGACGCTATTCTTTGCGTAAGCAAAGCTTTAGCAAGCGCTATTTTAAAACTCCCTAATGCCAAGGCATTTGAATACTTCATTACTATAGGAGTTCTGCTCACAGTGATCCTTCAGTTTCTCAAAAAAAAATTCCAGTGAGTCTTTACTTGAAACTCCCGGCGTGCTTTCTCGTCGTCATACGACTCATCTTTAGGTGGACTTGCCCCACAACCTTGCACTGCTGCAACAATAGCTTCATCGGTGGTTGCTTCCTCACGGATGATAGAGTCATCGTCATCCTCATCTGCATAGTTTTGAAACGTGTCGTTTGCAGGAACAAAGTGATTTTCCACAAGGTCAGAGCACACGTCGTCCGCACCGAATGCCTTGTCAATCGCAACACTGCGCCGATCGGCGTCCTCCAAAATACCAGCCTCTCACACCAACCCTGCGTCGTGAAAACACTTCTGGATGGTTGTGGCTTTTACTTGCCACCAAGACGTGGTGATCATGTTGATGGCACCCTTCTAGTCCACATTGATGGGTTCGTCTCGTTGCAATTTCAAGACAACTTTTCTGCACGTGCGCTTCTTGTAGAGCACCTTGACTGTAGCGATGATGCCCTGATTGAGAGGCTGGCTTTCAGCAGTGGTGTTTGCCGGCAGGAACTTCAAACTGACTGCACTTAATTGCGGCTGCACATTGTGAGCGCTGCAGTTGCCCAGGATAAGAACGACGCGCCGCTTTTCCGCGACCATGGCCTCATCGAAACTTTTCAGCCAACTAGCAAAGAACTGTTGGGTCATCTAGGCCTTTCCATTTGCTGTGCACACCACAGGCAGACATTCTTGCTTCTTAAAGCAACGGGGTCGCTTTGATTTCCTGATGATAAACAAGCATCGCTTGTCGGAGCCGTCCATGTTTGCACAGAACAAAACTGTGACACGTTCCTTTGAGACTTTGCGGCCAGAACAGGGTTCACCTGTTATCGCGAGAGTGCGATCGAGAAGCATGTTCTAACACAGATCAGCTTCATCAGCATTATAGATGTCTTTGTCCATGTACATGGCAAGCATCGTCTCAAGATGAATGCGAAACGAGGCCTGAATGCTAGCGTCGTCGACTTCCTCCCTTTCGCCTGAGATAACTTTGCAGCTAATCTCGTGGCGGCCTTTAAACCGCTGGATCTATCCATTGAGGGGGTTGAGGCCTTCGTGTTTGAACAAATGTCCAAAGGACCTAGCCTTCTCTTGTAGCATCGGGCCACTCACTGGGACGTTCTTGGCCGGCACTTCATGAATCCACCTAAACAAGGCTTCGTTGACGTCCTCATCCTTTGACGCATGAATCCTCTTTCTTGAGAGCGAAGCAGAATCTTGCTGCAGCTACTTCCATATCCGCTCCCAGTTCTTCCAGACAGTGGAAACCATTATGTCAGCGACGTAGTACTTGGCCGCGATGGAAGCTTTTTTTCATGCCACTTTTTACATCTCTGACGATGCTCTGTTTAGTTTCGAGACGAGGCTTGTTGTTTCTTGGCCATCTTGGGCTTGGGAGACAGGGACAGATTTGCGATGGACGGTCAATTTCCGTACGATATGCTTGACTCGGTCCAAACATCAGACGTGAGAGCAAGCCAGCAAGCTGCAAGAAGCGAAATTAGAAACTATCCAGCTATCCAGTTTTCATTTTGCGCGCGGCGTAAGAAAGGAGGTTGGTTTTCATCACTCGAGCAAGGGGTGAAATCGAAAGGGCGAAAGGCTTGGGTGGCTCGTTGGGGCTTTCGTGCGTGTGTCGCACCTCGCTGTGTTGTACCTCGCTGCACTGCGATTCGTTTCTTGCCTCTCTCTTTTCCTCTCCTCGCTTCCTCGCAATGTCCTTGCCATCCTTGTCCCCGCAAGTGCCGCTTGTGCCATTATCTGGTGACGCACAGGGAAGCATGCTAGCTGCACCAGTCGGCCGGCAGGCTGTTCCAGAAACCACACTATAACCTGTATTTCGCTTCACATGCCTGCATTTTAAGCGGTATGTAACTGTATGGAGTTGTATGGAAGGTGGACCGGTGGTTGAAAAAAAGAGCCACATTATATCCGGTTTTGCACTATGAGCAGTTACATTATAGTAAGTGGTCTATACTGTATGTGGTTTATCCTTCCCCTTGAAAAATGTCAGTCTTCGTAACACCTGTCCATAAGTCTGGGAATCCTTGCGATGTTAATAACTTTTGCCCTCTGTCCCTCCTTTGTAAATTTTCCAAAGTTTTGGGAATGGTAGTTTGCGAGTGTTTGTATTCCTATTTTAAACAAGAAATTTTGCATGTACAACACGAGTTTCTCAAGGGCAGATCAGTAGAAACAAATTTAAGTGCTTTCCTTGGTCACAGCGGACCTGCCGTATGCAACCGCAGTCAGGTGGACACGATTTACTTTGACATGACAAAGGCTTTTGATAAGGTGGATTGACATATATTTTAGTAAAAACTGAAAGAATATGAGTTATGTGCAGTGTATTGCACATGACTTATCTAAGTAACCACCAAAATCAAATAGATCTTTTAGCTGTGTGTCCGAGCCGTTTACTTCTTTACCTGGCATGCAACAAGGTTCTAACCTAGGACCACCCTTGTTCTTGGTGTTCGTAGATGATATACCATCCCGTATTTTGAATAAAAAATGGTAATGTACGCCGACGACTTAAACTGTTCCACAAGATAGACCATATGAATGGCTCCTTATTGATACAAAATGATATCAGCTTCATTGAGCAATGATGTTTGATGAATAGGCTCCGAGTGGACCTAAAAAAGATGCTAGTACCGTGTTTACATGAATGTAGGTCGATCCTTTTTTTAATTTTTTAAAATCTGAATGGAGGTCGACTTATAATCAAACCAAAGCATTCCATCGCCAACAAAAACTAAACAATTGCGATACTATGAACACCTCGGCTTGTTACGAGTTCAGCCGGCTGTAGCTCTAGCATTGTACTATTCTGTGCGCTCATTTTACAATTTTTTTTATTTTTTTTATTTGCCCGATAGGGTATTATTGATAGCGATTCGCAAATTAAACCAAATGTACGGCAGTGAACAGCGCACGGTGCGCCCGACTTCCGGGGGTGCGGCACTTCTTGTAAGAGCCACTCCGGAAGCCGCTGGAACAGCCTCATGGCTCACTCTCCCCTCGGCTTCTCTTCACAGTTTTTCGCACAATTCACGGTCGCACATAGGTTCATCGAGTGTCGAGATCATGCTAGAGTGCTAACCCTAGCATCTGCGTTTATGGCAATTCTTCACCCAGAAGCAACCACCAACTGCGCTGTTGGACTGAAGCTTGACCTGTTGGGGCGGGCGATGCTCCAGTGGAGTCTGCAATGGCGTGGGATCTTAAACTGTGACGGCAAACGAAGAGGCTTCCGCAGATTAAAGTCTGGATAGGTGGGGATGCCTTTCAGAGTTGGAAGTCAGGCTTGCAACGTACGCCACAAAAGTGAGCAATCGATACCTACCCATGATGCGCAACGTGATCGCCGAGCAAGTGCGGAAGATGTGGTTGATGCTGTCATTTACGAAGTGCGAAATTCTGTTGAACGACACTGACGATGTGCTTCGAGAACGTACCAGTGATGATGACGGGACTGACATCAGCGGTGCAGACGAGTCATAGTCTAGTTGCGGACGGAGTAAGAATGACATGGAACAGCTTCAGTTGTCCCGCATCCAGTGTGCATTTCCCAGTTTCGAAAATGGGCATCTCATGCACCTCAGGTGTGCATGTGCAGCCAAAGCGTGCCAGAAAGCCTTTGATCGCATGTTGGAGGCTGGGCTTTCAAAAGAGGCACTTTGTTGTTCTCACGTGTTTGCAGAAAACTTCACATGTAAAGATTTTACAGCTGAGCTGCTAAGAGCTAGTTTCCCCAGGATCGTGTCTGCCAGCAAACAAGTGTCGACACAACACTCCAGACAGCTACCTCCATCTATGAGCGATGGCGGCAACCACACAACCGGCTTGCTGGTTGTCTGGTTGCTGCCTTTGTTCATAAATGGCGGCAACCTTTCCAGGCTTTCCTCTGGCTTGCCGACTTGCGGCCGGCCATTACTTCATTCCCACCATAGTATAGCTTCGCTGATCTTTCTTCTTCTTCACCAAAATAAAAAGGCTGAAAGCTTTTTTTTTTTCTGATGTGCAATGTAGGGGGGGGGGAGGGGGAGGGGGGGGTCGACTTACAATCAAGTCGACTTACAATCGAGTCGACTTACAATTGTGTAAATACGGTAATATCCCTTACTAGGAAGAAAGAAAGCATTATTTTTTACTAATCACCAATGTATGGACAAATACGGAGGGTACTTCCCGTGTGTGATCCTGGCGTTTTTGTGGATTCTCGATTAGATTCTCGTCTACATGTGTCGCTCATTGTTAACCAGGGGCTATGCAACCTGGGCGTCATTTTGTGGTTTACACAAGAAAAACTCTAGCGGTGTCGTGCAGTAATTCAATTGAGAATGTTCAATGCAAGTTTATTCTAATTTTTTATGACACTAGACAGATTGGCCACCATCCTTTTTATGACTACAATCACCTCGTAGTGGACGTCAGTCTCTTGTCCCTGTACGATCACAGAATTGAAAGGGATGTGCATTTTCTATGCCAAATTGTCCGTGGCTTAGTTGACTGCGTGGAGCTGTTGACGGCGCTGAAGTTTCGTGTACCATCGGGCGGACGTCCAAGTACCGAGACACCTTTTATTCCGACGTGCGGGCCGTTCGCCTCGTGGCACGTCTGCAGCCGACTTACAACACTTTCTTTATTCATGTACAATTTTTGTGTGAATTGACTGTTTAGTTTCTCCTGCTCTTTTTTTCGTGCTTGTATTTCACAGGACAGTGCACTGCTGCCCAGGCCATTTGGCTGTTGGCAGGCACTTAAATAAACATACCTATATCTGGTTGTCGCAAAGTAAACAATCTTAGTAGCCTCTGCTAAAAGGATGTCCCAGAAGAGAGCACAAGGTGGAGACACCAATTCTGCAATCTTGTTATGCTTGAGCTGTGCAGGACCAGCAGAAGTATAAAAGGTATGAATCAATCGACATAGTTTTTCCCCTCTTCAGAAATCAAATGCTGCAACAGCAGATTCTTTACGAGATGGGGCCTACACCTTCTAACCTGTTGGAGAGTAGTAAGGGACTACTACGTAAACTTTCGTTAGTTAGACCTCGGTTAATTCGACTTTTTGTTTAATTCGATCGTGTTCAAAAGTCCCGGCGAGCGCCCATACATTTCTATGGGAGGAAAAGTTTGATAGTTCGAACTCGGGAAGACTCCGCATCGGATACTTCATCCTGAGCGAATGCGCGCGGTCTCACTTTGCACGGCACCACGGCAGAAAAACCACTAACGTATGGCGAAACACGGGCCCTTTGCTGCAAAACCAAACGTCTCGATATATGTGTTTGCTCCTCTGCGCCATTGAGATGGATCGTAGCGAATGACGTGAGCCAGCACAACCAATCTGGAGTGGTGTAGCGCGGAGAACATAGCACGTAGTCGGGCGCGGAGACAGCGAGCGCTATCACAGTGCTTTCTGTAGCATGGCGTGCGGTCCCTCTCGCGCGCCGGAAAGCACAAGTTTTTTTTTCTAATTTTATTTTGTTCTTTTTC
Organism: Ixodes scapularis; assembly: GCF_016920785.2. Classification (NCBI taxonomy): domain Eukaryota; kingdom Metazoa; phylum Arthropoda; class Arachnida; order Ixodida; family Ixodidae; genus Ixodes; species Ixodes scapularis. The sequence continues at coordinate 168,413,083 of NW_024609835.1, forward strand.
TTTGTCGCCGACGATCTGGCCGCCTGGCATCAAAGTCGGCTGATAGAGCTTTCCTCTGCGCGCGCTATCAAAGCGCTTTTCTGTAGCACTGTGTGCGGTCCATCTTGCGCGATGGAAAGCGCACTCTTTTTTTCTTTTTGTGATTTTTATTTATCGCCGATGGACTGGCTGCTTGGCGCCAAAATCAACTCGTAAATTTTTTTTTTTTTTTTTTTTAGTGCGCAATTTTTTGGGGACGTGACGTTTAGTTACATTGCTCTTCAGAGCATGCCTTTGGACAAGCGTTTTAAGCGCAGACGGCAGCAGACCATCCGTGAGTACTTCGGACAATAAAAGGAAGTTTTATTTTAACCGTTTTTCTGTCCTTTTTTTAAATTCAATCATTCAAATAGTTTGACCAAAGTTCAAGGTCCCGTCGAGTTGGAATTAACGGAAGTTTACTGGAGTTAGGTGAGCACTCAAACATGCACCTCATTAAAAGAAACCGGTATGAACTCTCCGTTACTATATTGTGCAAACCATACACGGCAAAGAGATCCAATTCTTACCTCAAACTTGGCACAGTCCCAAGAGGTGTTGAAGTGTGTCGGTCTTTGCAGGTGGCCAAACTGGATCTCATATGTGGCACTGCGACTTAGGATGTTGGCCGGGAATTCCACCTTAAAAGAATGGATAATTAAACATGAGGAAGAAAACGAGAAGGACTGACAACCACAGACTGAATTATCCCTACCAATCCGCTCGTTCTGTCCTTAGAATGGGTAGGCTGTGTATATGACATATCTGCAGGTTTTAGGCGTGATAGCATACACGTGCCCAGTCTAGTGAAATTAAATGCATGTATCGAACATATCAAATTTATTTGTAAGTCCAAAAATAATGAACTGAAATGCAAATATCAAATGAAACATATTTATTTGTTAGTCACAGAATTAATCGAACGAAACGATGATTTAAACAGGAGGTAAACTTTTACAACCAGACGATACTCAAGAAACCGAATCCCTTAGGTCGCTTTCATTTCTGTGCATCGTTGTCTCGCTTTTGTTTGATTATTGCCTCATTCGCCTCGGACTGCTGCTTCATTGCGGCCGCAATGGACATGCAATGCGGGTGACAAGACGGCAGTGCGCATGCATAGAGTTATTACAATAAACGCTAGAGGCTCAGCTGGCGCTAGTGTGCTGTTGCAAATTGAAGCAGACAGCATGCAGTCAGAAATTGACTTCCGGTAATGCATTTCTATGGGAAAAAGCGAGTGCATTTTCTCTCTGCGTCGATTATAAGAGCAAATATCACGAATAATTTGTACGTACTAGGCACATTGGAACATTTCTCAGTCACGCAGACGAAATAATTGGTCAGTTACAGCATTTTTATTTGAAATTCGCGGCATTAAAAACGGTGTTAAAACCGCTTCGTACGTGTATTTATGTGCACTGTCGGACACTGTTAGCGCGAACACGGTGTTGACGCTTTCCAGCATGGGGGATATACGTGCCAAACGAACGAACGACATGTGGAAAACCAAGAGCGACGGCAAGAACTTCGCAGTAACACTGGGAAAGTAACTCCTTGTGCTTGCAGACAATCAAAATAAGTTGAAAGTCACGTAATATAGTCCGATTTGCAATAAATAAGTACTGCTTTATTCTTTCTGCTCATGAATATGTGCGAAGATGCTTGTTCGGTGTTCAAATCATCGCCCGCACGCTCCAAATCTTTGCAAATAGGGGGAAGCCAGAGGACAGGTGCGCAATAAAAACTGCCCAACATAGGAAATAATAAGGAAACACGCCTTTCGTAGCCTACGTACTTTATTCTTTACGTTTCGAACTTTTTTTTTTTTTAACCGCTCGTAGAGATGCACGACAAGGTCATTTTCATATAGTGAGAGGACAGACATATTAGCAATATATAAGCACCAACGGAATGCTGGCGAACTTTGAACACACTCTACATTCCTTTCGATCGTTATTTTGCTAAGAATCGTCGCTCGTTTCTACATACCTGCCATGGAACAGAGGTTTGGGCCTGAAATATAGCGAAGTTTAACATCGTTCAGTGGTAAAGGAAAAATGTTGTAACTAAAGCAATTACACTTTCACAATATTAATAAAGGTACATACTACCCGGTACAACCGAAATAACAAAAGTTATTAATGTTATTTTCCGGCGACGAGACAAAATTCACGCGCGTTTTCCCATAGGGATACACAGGAAGACTGGAAAAGTAGACTGCATGCTGTCTGCTTCAATTTGCAACCGGAAGTCCCATAGACACTAGCGCCAGCTGAGCCTCTAGCGTTTATTGTAATAACTCTATGTGCGCATGACTTCATGTCAGCGTTGGATGTATTAGGATCACCTTGTTCGGTGCATATCGCTTGAAGAGATGCAGATGTTTAGGCGACTCTTTCACCATTACTTTTGGCTCGATGAGTTCTATCTACGTCCAACATTTCAGTGATGTGCATAGAACAGGAACGGAGATATAGGCCTCAATGCTAAATTTCAGGCTCAAGTTTCTACTTTAACGTGTAATTAATGAAGCAGTATTGTCACAAGTTATATGTTACCACCTACTGTGGAGTGCATGCCTATTCAACTCTGAAATGACACCGGACACAAATCAATCGAACAAAACGTCTGCTAGTAACAGCGACTCAGACCGTACCGAACGTGCACTCGGACGGCTAATCGAAAGCGTTGTTCCACTTTGTGCTTGCGCAGGAGGGGAGTGAATGGGTGTGTTTCAAATGAGTGAGACATCAAGTGAAAGATAATACTACCGTAAAGTTCCAAGAGAATGCCCGCCCTCGAGAGATCGCCCATCCCGTTTTTCTGGCTAAATATCTGTAACGCAAAAATTCCGAGACATCGCTCACCCTCCGATTTCTGTCGGACGTCACGCAATGACCGACGGGAATCGCATCAACCACGCAATTCACTGTACCGGCACGTCTGACAAGCGAGTTCATAGCAGGTTCCCGCGTTTTTGTTTGCGATTTGCATGTGCGATATCGGCTCCTGTAACACGCGAGTTGTTCCCACATGTATGTTGCACTGTGAGATGCAAATCTGCTGCGTCTGCAATCTGCAGTATCCATTCCCGTGACATAAAGCTTTTAGAGGATTCCCGCGTTTTCGCCCGCAATCTGCGTGTGCGATCTCCATTCCACGCAAGTTGGTCCCGCGTGTATATTGCATCGTGAAATACAATTCTGCTGCGTTCACAAACTGCGGTGTTTGTTTCCGTGACATGCGAGTTTGTAGCGGATTCCTGCCTTTTTGTCCGCGATCTGCGCGCGCGATATCGGTTTCCGTAACAGCCGAGTTTGTAGCGGGTTCCCGCGTGCTTGTTGCACCATAAAACTTGCATCTGCTGCGTCCACAATTTGCGGTTTCGTTCCAGTGAGATGCGAGTTCTCGGCAGATTTCCGCGGAACCTTCGCACCGTTTAAACGCGAATTTGCTGCGTCCGCAAACTGCGGTATCCTTTGCCGTGACACAGGAGTTCGTAGTGAACTCCCGCATGTTTATCGCATCGTGAAACGCGAATTTGTGGTGTCCACGATCTGTGGTATCAGTTCCCGCCTTACGTGGTTTGTAGCCGGTTTTTGATAAAGTTTTGCTGTGGCGTCCCTAAAGATAGCCCGCCCCATGTTTTTCACCATTTATCTCTTCATTTTGGGTGGGCATTCTTTCGGAACTTTACGGTAGACACATAACGGAAGAAGAACAATTGCTCTCTGGAATATAGCAGTGGTGGAACTGACAAGTGGTGATTTGGAGCAGCTCTTGCAGCAAGGAAAAACTGGTTTTGGAGTAGATTTCCCGCTTTTGGAGCAGACAATTTTGAGCGTTCATGTTGAAAAATTTTATACAATCTCTTTGAAAGTTAGCCTGTGAAAAAAATGTAGTTGTTGGAGCGTTGGGTGTTTATTTAATATGTCATACCTACATAATGACAAATACACAGCGCAAAAGGACAAAAAGGGAAGAGACACACCGGATAGAACAGAGCTTTATTACAGTTCATACCTACAGGTGACCTGGCCGCTACAAATATTTATTTATTTATTGAATAATCGCATGCCGGTAATTTTGTAGATGTCTCAATCAACCTATTAGGAGTACCGATGACGTCTTCGGTCTGTGATTGACGTAAAAAGATGTTTTGGGCTACTTTGTGGGGTTTGTATCACGGTGACATAATTGTCGTGAGTTCAACATAAAACGGACACTTTTGTGTAGAATGTGTCTCACGCTGCCCTCGCTCGTATTCAACCTGCTACTGTTCACAAAGCAGCTAAGCGGAGCACATAGCTACTCTAACCGATCACAATGCGTAGCACTAGCTATTCATTGCGATCGATGTGAGCAGCGCTTGCACAAAAACCAATAACTTTTCGTTAGACATGTGCAAATAATGTATTTTGGGTTCAAAGAAAATTCAAAGTTAATAGTGGTTTTGGCAAAATATATTTTAATAAAATAATGAATAGTTGCTGCACCTTAATCCATGCCTTTCAGTACTGCTACACCATGCTTAAACAAAAATACAGCTGAACTCGCAAAAATTGTTCCCAAGCTCCAAACTGCCCACTCATCAGCTCTCCTAAATTTAATCTACCGTAAAATCCTGAATTAACGCCCCCCTTTTGGCCGTAGATAATTGGCAAAAAAAGTGGGGTGGGCAATCTTTCAGTATTTAATAACCAAAATCACAAACAAAAATCGAGTAACTCGTGCGCCAAAGCAGCATGGGTTTTATTTCCCTAGCTCTCATCGCTGAAACCATCAAACGACACATCGCTTTCGCTGTCGAAGATTAAATCTAACGCCTCGTCAATGAGGCTCTCGGGATCCTCGGGTCCATTGGTTACCGAAGCCAAACGGTCGTTGAGCTCGCCGTCCTCGGAACCATCGAGCCTTGTGGATATTCCGCACCGTTTGAATGAACTCCGCACGGTACCCTCGGAGACGGAGGCCCACGCCTGAGCCATGAAGTCCACAAGCTCTTGACGCGACGGCTTGCGAAGGTTGCCCTTTGGAGTCACCGAACCTTTCCGGAAGAACGATGCCCAAATTCCACGCAGCGCGTCCTTGAAGGGCTTCACCCATGAGACGTCCGCGGGTTGCAAAATGGACGTGCAACCACCCGGTATCAAGACGACGTCAGTGTCTTTTGCGTCGAGCGCTTCTCGGGCCGCCTCTGTCTTGTGTATGGGTGCTTGGTCCAGTATGAGCAGTCTCCTCACGTCGTCGGCGTTCGGGCCCCAAACTCTCCTAGTCCACTCCAGTAGGACGGGAGAGGTCATCCAACCGTTCTTGGAAGAAGAAACTCGCACATTTGCTGCAAGTACAACAAGTATAACATGAAATAACAGTTCGGGCCCCAAACGCACATTACACATGCTACGCCGATGAGTGAAGATATGCGAACTGCCCGATTTTATGGCCGAGCGCCGAAGCACGCGCAAGTGAGTAAGCTTCGGAAAGCCAGCAAGTCACGCGCCAACTGCTCGTGCGCTCAAGATGGCGCCGGCCAGAACGGCTACGCGATCTTTCGGAAATGGGGCGATACAAAACAAAACGGGCTGTGGCGTTTTGTCAATGGATGACGCAACAGTCGCTCTATTTAAAAAAAAAAAAAATGCTGTCAGCCTTATTTTTACGTATTTCTAAGGCTTTGTTTCGACATTTATACCCTGAATGGTGATTAATTACAACATACCTGGAATCCTTAGAGAAAAGAGTACTCTGGGGGGAATCCGGCCGGTTGGCTCCTTCAGTACGATCAAAGCAGGTAGCTTGACGCCCGCTGCCGTCGCGCACAAGGCCACCGTCATCCCTCGCCGAGCACAGCCGGTGTTGGCGATGCGAATACTCGACTCGCCGACAGCATTGTTGGTTCTCGCAGCAGGGCAATCCATACGGACCATAGTCTGATCCATGTTGGCTATGTTGTAGTCCGAGTAGTTGTGCTCCCGGCGCAGAGTTGACAGTGTACGAATTGCTTCAACGTAGTCGGCAGGCAGCTTCTGACTTTCGTTGGTCCCCACCCGCATAGACACATTAAATCGCTTCTTCCAGTTAGCTATGTACTGGCATGACGCTTGGAAGTTTCCTAGGCCCATCTGTTCTGCCAGTTTCCGCACATGCTCTTGAAGCAGGCGATTGCTGACTGCTCGACCGGCGGATCTCTCAGTCTCCAGGAAGTCCATCAGTGCGTCGTCGATTTCTTCCCTAAAAACGGGTCGTCCCCTACCTATTGCTCTCTTCAACTTGTTCGTTCCATGGCATTGTTGTAGAAGTACTTGGTAGCTCGTATTCCATTCCCGTACACGCTTCCGGTCAACTTCGAAATGGCGCGCAGTCTTGCTCACATTAGCTCCGTTCTTGCGGTGCCATTCCACGACTTCCACTTTCTTCTGGATGGTATAGCTGGACCTCATCCCGAGTATACACAAGAAACATCTTCACAGTTTGCTGGTCGAAAGATTTTCTGGGGTTCTCGGGCGATCGACGACAACCACTAAGTGACCTTCAACGCTTTCCTGATGTCATTCAATAAGTGACCTTGACCGCTTTCCGGGTTCCTTCCGTTATCTTATCTCCCTTATTGTGTGTGGCCTCTTCTTTTTGTGAAGGGAATCCTAGGCTTTCCAAACCTTCTCCCCTACCCTCCGGCACCTTCGGGCATCGCTATTTTTGGAAGGTGGGCGACCTATCAGTATTCGCGGGAAACACGTGTTCGAACATAAAAGCGGAGTGGGCGATCTATCGAGTGTGGGCGCTATTTCAGGATTTTACGGTAGTTATATTTATAGACTATGTGGCCTCAGAAAGTCCACTGCCTACATTTAAATGGTAAGTAAACGGCTGATTTGACAAAACATTATTCCTATAAAGAAGCCGAGCCCTACCTGATTGAGGGGATTTATAAAGCTTCTTGCTATACAAAAATATTTTTCTTTAATTCTGAAATAAAAAACAAAAAAAGAAAACAAGCACAGATAATGAACACAGGTTGTTAGAAAATCACGTGCCCAAGATATACCCTCGCATAACAGCCACAGTTAAATTTTGAACATTTTACTGCAATGCAATATCATTAATCGTAATGTTTCCTGTTTCTTTTTTTTAAATACATTATTTGCACGCCTGCACCCTACAAGTTTGAAGGTGTGTTTTTCGCCTAAGTGCGCGGCTGCGCAGCGGCAAAGCGAGACGCGAGATCGCGGTGCCCGCTCCGCAGTTATTGCTTCTCCGTAGTGCACGTGTACTTGAGGAGAACCACACTTAAGGGGGCTAACCCGTCGTGATCAACATTTCGAAAAGTATGAATATTGCAGTTCATTCAGAAGCGAATATCAAATAGCATATTATTTGAAACTACTATTAGACCTTGCATATTCGCGCAGCCCTACTCTTTGCACATACTACTTAGGCACCCGAAAAAAAACGACTGTACTTCCTTAATTCTCAGTGGCATCGCCAACCATGCCATGTGTCAAACTTTGTTTTCTTTTCGAGAACAGCTTCCTTTTGGCACAGACATGGCACAAATTGTGCACAAGTACAGCCTTTAGACCAGCATGTAGCAGGTCATTCGTTCTGGTGCAGTTTGGCACAAATGACGCAGAAGTTCCAGCACTGTTATAGTCACAGAGCAGTAGGCTGTTATAGCGAGGTCCGTTTTCAATGCATAATTTTTCCATACACACACCCCTTCAGGTGAGACGTCACAACAAAAGAGAAGAGAGGAGTTTGTCACATTCAACAACAAGCAGAACTCAGTTCAATTTAACATCTTTGAAACATATGAAATGCCCGGCTAAATTTAAACTACCGTAAAAAACCGGGCAAACACCCACTCAAACTTTGGAGATAATCGCAAAAAAATGGGGGATGGGCACTTGTCCAGTCATCAATTTTACATATAAATGTACTGTGCGTATTTTCTCAGATCTTACAAATTTGGTAATGGGCGCTTAATGTGGAATGGGCGGATGCGCGGTACTCTGCAGTAGTGCACTCCAGTTTCCATTCGCAATTAACTTCCCTGACAAGTAGCCAACACAGATAGTCAAATGCCTTTATTCTGTTTAACATATAGAATACACGGCCCCGGTAAGGCACAAATGACCTCTACGAGATCTCTGAGCAAACAAACAACTGATTTCAAGTAAATTGTCGCACTTAAGCGATATGCGAGGCGACGTGCACAAATTGAATACCACAGCGTCAATGCCAGCATCGGATAGTTTTTATTTCAACAAGTTCGTCGAGACCCCACACTGAGGACAGCGACATTGTTGTCAGCATTTGACGCACTCCATGGATCAGAAGTGTCGAGCCCCAAAATTCTAAACACTGCTGGAACTGCGAAGATTGTGATCTTGCCTCTTCTTTCTCAGTGCCAGAAGTGTCAATTTGCGACGTTTACTGACACGCGCTGCAGGAGTACCACATGGCGCTTGCATGCATGTGCCTACTGCACGTAATTGTTCGAGAGCATGTGAGCTGCAGCACTCAAGGAAATCGTAAGCAGAGAATACGCCAAGAGTCGTCGCCTCTTTCACTTTCCGGATGCACGTTGTGATCTTGTTAAAGAAAAAACAGAGCGAGAGAGAGCGAAGTATGAGAGCAAAGCGAGATGTGTGGCCGGCAACATGTTGTCGCGTGCGAATAGCTGAGTCAGCAGTGAGCTCGACTCCCAAGCCGCTGGCTGGGGTTTAATCCCCACCAGCGCTTGTCCTTATCTTTCTTTTTGTATGCATGACTGGAATGTTCCAGATGACTCGAGAATCTTGTTGTGCCTTCGAGCTCGGGGAGCCTTTAGATACCTACGCGCTTACAAAAGAAACTTCGCGTGGCTGCTTGAGTCAGTCATCCTTCTGTCGCTGAAAAAGTATGTACAGTCTTCGTTTACTTTGTGTTTCTCGGCACAAGTTCGCTCTTGAAAACATTCAATGATGTCAAGGAGGACTCATGATTTTCGTACCAGTGCTTGGCAGTCCCCCCAAAGCAAGAAATAGACATTGTGCAAACGCTGTTTGTCGGTCCAGCCATTGTGGCGGGTAATGCGTTTGTACTGCTCGATCTAGTCTTCAACGTCTTTGCATTGTTTGCTGTGGAACAGAGCAGCTGTCCGTGGTGCGATAAAAGGACGACTGACTCGAGCAGCCATGCGAAGCTCCTTTTGTAAGCGTGTGAGTATCTAAAAGTTTCAGAGCTTGAACAAACAACAAGACTCTCAAATCATCTGGACCATTCCAGTCATGCAAACAAAAGATAAAAACTTTCAGCCTTTCCACTCTGGTGAATAAGGAAGACTAGCAAAGCTGTACTATGGTCAGACGACCTCAAGGACGACTTCTTGGACGGCCTCAAGGACGCCGCCTAAGGACGACATCTAGAACAACTTCAAGGACGACTTCTAAGACGGCCTCGAGGACAACACCTAGAGGATGACCTCAGGGACGACATCTAGACGACCTCAAGGCCGACACCTAGGACGACCTCAGGGACGACGCCTAAGACGACTTCTAGGGTGATTTCGAAGACAACATCTAGGACGACCTGAAGGACGACTTCTGGGGCGACCTCGAATGCGACCTTGAAGACGACCTCGGGGACGACGTCTAGGGCGACCTCAAGTATGACTTCTAGGATGACCTCGAGGGCAGCCTCTTGGACGACATCAAGGACGACCTCAAGGACAACTTCTAGGACGACCTCCAGGACAACCTCAAGGACGACCTCAAGAACGACGTTCTGGATGACCTCAAGGACGACTTCTAGGGCGACCTCGAGGACGATGCCTGGAGAAATTCAGCCTTTCCACTCTGGTGAAAACCAGAGTGGAAATGCTGAAAAGGTTGTCGCCATCTATGAGCAAGGTCGGCAAGCCGATTGTCTGCTTGCCGCTGTCGCTGATAGATGGCGGTAGCTGTCCAAAGTTTTGTGTCGACATTTCTTTGCGGGGGACACGATCCTGCGGAAACTAGCCCTTAACAGCTCCGCTGTAAAAAAGACAAGCACTGTTCAAGATTGAACCCCATCCAGCGGCGTGGGAGTCGAGCACCCTGCTGCCTTAGCTATTCACAAGCGGCATTACAGTTGGAGTCATCTGAAGATGAATTCAACTGTGACATCAACAACAACCTCAACTATGGCCTCAAAAACAACCCAGACTAAGAACTCGACAAAGCCCCTGGCCACGACCTCGACAACAACATGATGACAACTTCGACGCCGATGCCGACGATGAAACAGACATGGACTCCAAAGACCAACCCCAGCTACGATGTCAACGACCATCCCAACTATGGCCTCGACAACAAAGTGTCTTCGACCTTGACGACGAGACTGACGACAACACACGCGATGACTCTAACAACGACATCGACAATGATCCCGACTACGACTTCGACGGCGACCCTGTTGACGACTCCGATGGCGACCCAAGGCCGACCTGAACGATGACTTTAACGACAACCCCGACTACAACCTTGATGACGACCTTGACAGGGGTGGAACTCATAAAATGTACTTGGGAGCAGACATGGGAGCAGCTGAAACTGCTGTTTTGGAGCAGGCTGGGAGCAGCTAAAACTACATTCTGGAGCAGGCTAGGAGCAGCTCAAATCAGTTTTCATTGCACTTCAGGTTGTGTCTTAGACAATCACAGAAGCAATTTTAATTGTGCTTAAGGGGGGACATGGGTCTCTGGAGCCAAGAACACCCTAAACCCGCATTCTTTAGAAAATGGCGATGGCTGTTGTCCTTCTGAGCTTACCAGACTTCTAATTTCATGGACGAATATTTGGGCTATAAATCAGTTAATAATGTCTATGCGGGCTGAATGTGCTTTGAAGTTGACCCTAAAACATTGTTTTTACAACACACAATTCTTGGACTTGTTGAAAATTTGCAGGAGGGATATCTCAGCATCCAGAGTAGATAGAAGTATAACCTTTCCTGAAATCTGTAGCTAAATGTATGAAGCGTACAATGTTGAGAGCAGATTTTCTAATACAAGTCTAGAATATTTTCTATTTTATCTTTTGTGTTATTACTTGTTAGTCATGCACTGAGCACTGAACTTCAATGTGTGGTAAAATCACTAATAATGGGTTTATCTTAAAAATACTTCCAACATTGTATTCTTTACACTTCGTAGTATCTAGCCATGTGTTAAAAAGGATATTTCGTTGAGCAGTTTTTTTCCTATCATTCCTCCAAACAAAGGCAGGCAAGTTTTAATTATCTTGAGGACAATTCTACTGACTGAGAAAACGACCAGATATCTGAAATCAGCACAAAAAGTTGAACAAGCTTGTGCAGTTTCAATGGGTTCGGTCATAGAATAAGAAAAAAGCTCCAAGACAAGTGTTCCCAGAGATGAGCATGAGTGGTTAGGAACCTATGTAGATGCGATAACAGAGTAACAGGTGCAAAAGCTTGGCCTTAGTGAGAACCAAAAAGCAAGTACCATATGCTTCTGAAGATAGTGTCCTTGATATTTTCTGAGTAACTTTCAGCTGCTCAAAATTCAAACCAGCACTGTTTATAGCACGACTCACACGTGCTTGACATAGTAATTATACGCGCGAACCAACTGCAAGTCCGTTGCGTAAGCAACGGACTTGCAGTTGCGCGGAGGAACTGGGCAACAAATTTTGAGTATATCCTATTGTACAACTTAATATCTAAGCATCAGACTACGATTAACGTAGTTATCATATTCGAAGCGATGAGCCAGAACAAGGTTAAAGTACGCTGAGTAGATCTACCGCTCACGTGAGAGCTGCTGGCCGGCAAGAATCGGACAGCGTTTCAGTTCAATCAAATCACGATTTATCTTGCAGGAATGGGGTTCTATCTTCTAACGATGAAGCACTAAAAGGAATCTTTCGCTAATGTGTTTTCAACTGGCTAACGTCCGGAACCCGGGGCGCAGACCCTCAGGCAATCTGACGCTTAATGACTCAACCTCACCTCGGCCAACTTGCTTAACCGCTTATGGTTGAAGAATAATAATTAAGTCGCAGGTGATGTAGCGCTGGGAATCCGACCCCCGAGTTTTTTCGCGCGCTTCCGACTCGGGATACACAGAAAAAATAAACGGAACAAAAAATTGCAAGGCCGACCAACCTAAACACGCTCATCGCTGCCAATGGAGTCAATAAAAACCGAAACCAAGACGAAATATAATTATTTTGGCGCACGTTGTGCGATTTGGAGCACAATGGCGCAAAGTATTGCCTGTGGCGCAGTTTCCGCAAAATGGCGCCGGATAGCGCAGACAAATCCGTCTGGCGCAAAATGGCGCAAATGGCGCAGCCGTTCCACTCCTGCCTTGATGACAACCCAATGTCGCTACCTCTGACGAGTGTGATGTCGACCACAAAGACAAACAGGACGATACTCGGTTCGTCACTCAACGAGTGGAGGAAGTTCGCCAGCTTGGCCACATTTTGATTCTAGCTGCACAACTTGCTGACGATGGCTGGTACAATATTTGTCGCCACGACGCCCAGTTCCAGCCCAGCTACCAAGTGTGGATATGAACGGCAAATCACCGTTGCAGCAAGGAACTGTTAAAGTGGTGTTTAGGCCTGAAGGTTATTTGCTATCTCAGGGACCGAAACTGTAAGCCATTGCCCGACAGAACATGAACATTGTCACGCCGTCCTCTGCGACCCAATGGTGACTCACACCATCTGACTAGAACTGAACTATGCTCAAACTGTGAAAATCTATGTTTGAAGTGACTCTGTAGTTTGCCCTTCCCTCGTTTCGAGTTGTCAATTTCATTTTGTGTTGCATCGGGACGATGCATTTTTTTCAAGAGGGGAGTAATGCCATGTGCAAATAGCTGAGTCAGCAGTGTGTTCGACTTTTCCGCTGCTGGCTGGAATTTCATACACACCAATGTTTGTCCTTTTTATCTTTCTTTTGTTTGCATGACTGGAATGTCTCAGATGACTCCAGAATCTTGTTTGTTCCAGCTCGGAAACTTCTAGATACCCACGCGCTTGCAAAAGAAGCTTCACGAGGCTGCTTGAGTCAGTCGTCCTTACGTCGCCATCAAAGTATGTACGGGCTTTGTTACTTTATGTTTCTCGGCGCACGTTCGATTCATTAAAAGTTTATTTTAAGTTTTAATAATCAAGTTTATGTTTTTCATTCGTAACAATATCCCGGACTTTGCTTGCATCGTCGGCAGATGCACTGCCAGTGGTAACCAAAGACAATGTCGCCGGCGATGGAGATCCATTGAGTTTTGCTTTCATACTTCGTCAGCTTGGTTCTCGGCAATGTGCCTGGGTCGTCGCATGACACGGGATGCATATAATCACACATTGCGTAATTCGATTGGATAGTAATTTGATTTTATGGGAAGTTCGCCAGGCTCGTGCTCCACAGGTGCAAAATGCAGGATGTCGCATAAGCCGGAGATGCATAATCGGGATTCCACTGTACCCTAAAATGCAGATAACTATAGGCCATAGATCAATGGTTCTCAACCACTAATGCTTTGGGGACCCCTTCTGGATCAACAGAAGTGATGGGGGATTCCATTAACCGGGAAGGAGGAGAGGGTAATGAATGATTACAATAACAAAAATGTTAATAGAGAACATTACATGCGTGTAAACCAACTTTGAGGCTCTGAAATGGAGAATAATCAACCCTGCTCAACCAGTGCACATGAGGGTCTATTTAGCTTTGTGTATCAGCCAGCATTAGTTAAAAACAAAAGTTCTACTGCTTAGCTTCACTGACGGTCTAAAGCTTCAGACCCCAGAAGGCCCTTAAAGGGGCCCACCAACACTTTTTTGACAGGTTTGAAGTTTGCGCTGAAACGGAGCTCCATCAAAGCAGGAACACTCAGGAAAAAAAATATTACAGAAATTCGCAATATTTTACGAGTTATTAGCAAATTAAATTTTGCAGAAAACAACTTTTAGTAAGCAAAACATTGCGCTTCATGACGTAAAATGAAACAGTTTAGCGATTGGAGCAAAGCGGTTGGCCAATTGGACGCGAGTTCGGTTGAGAGCCCGTCGGCCCGGTCGGCTCGTCGGCCATTAGGCCTAGTTGCAACCATCGTAGCTTTGGGATCGGGTTGCCATCATCGATGAATTTACCGGGATTATCGGATTTTGAGGGCGGATCTGGGCGTCGCGCCGTACGAGGACACTCCACGCAAGCGCCGCATCTCTGCCTCAATCCGCTTCGACAGCCGCGGAAGACTCGTCTCCCGCAACTCCGCCACCGGAGCCGCCTCGGCGACTAGGAGGTACAAACTGGGGAGCGTTCCCGTTGGGCACGATATAAGCTGGGTCCCGTCGCCACACTTCACTCGAACAGTGAAAAGTCTGTCACAGCACTAAAAGAAAATAAGGGTTCCCCTCGCTCCTCTTACTGCTTTTAGTTGACCGGGACCGGGGGCACACAAGTGAAAATACGATGCGCGTTGTCTGCACGGACCACCTGTCGTCTGCTCGCGAAGGTACGTCGCGGACGCCGCTGGGAGGTGCGCCTGAACGACAAGGCGTTGTTTTCGCCCTTTTTGAACTTTACTTTGCAACTTTATTAGCTCTGTAAAAATGACTTGTTTGAGAAATAATGACGGTTAACGTGTGATATACTTTATTTCGCTTCAAAATTCCTGGGGCGGCTCTCGCCAATCACGAAACCCAGAGAATGTGACGTAGAGTGAAAAAGAGCGCCGTTTTGCGCGCGCATTCGGCACCTCGCGGCGCCACCGTCGGAGGAGGTGTTTCCGAGTTGTCAAATTAAAATATGATGCGCTAATATTTTCAAACTCTTTCGTTGTCCACTGGGTTTCCGGGTCCACTAGCGTGTAGAAACCGCAAAAAAAAGTCGACGCTCAAATACTGTTGGAGGGCCCCTTTAAGGACTCCAAAGGGTCTGCAGACCCCCATTTGAAAACCACTTCCATGGATTATTCCCATAAATAGGTAAAAAACATACCTTCGGAAAGCCGAGTGACTGCGCAATACTTATAACATTTACCTATTTTATATATTGGCAGTCAACTAAATATCCTGTATGTCGACTACAAACCTGATACATAGTACTATGCTAATATTGATGCCGGTCATGCCATCTGCTTGCTTCTGTTCATCTGGATCGGAGGCCCGTGAAACAAAATGGAAGAAAATACATGTTCTACATACTGCACAGTTAACACTGCTTTTAACACGATAGTGCTAAGGAGCTCGTGTCACAAATACACCAAGGCACTTCTTATGAGTTGTGAATGCAAAAGCACGCACACCACTCTTCGCTCCCTCCTTTAATCTGCGACGTACGACACGCCGACCTTGGGCGTAGAACAGTGGAGCCACTGCCTCGCGGACATGCAGCGCCTTCAGGTGAGCGATCGTTCAAACTGTCGTGTGCCTTGTGGCGCAAGAAAGGAACAGATAGCAACATAGTTCCCAGCAGAACAAACCCCTTTTTTATTCTATGCACCATATATATTGCCACATGCTGTACAACCGATAACAGCTGAGCGAATGCGGTGATCAGTGATAACACAACAGTGTGATAACACAGTCAGGATGACACCACACAAACTGACGCGCAGCGGCCAATAAGAGCATCGTCGACGCGCGCCAGCCAATGGGACCAAAGTGTAAAAGGTGCCATGGTTTCATTAGGGTGCCGTTTTGCATGGTTTCAAAGCTGATGACGTCAGCCTGCTCCACGAGACAGTTAATGCTTTCGCATTAAAATGCTGGAGTCGGCATCGGCACCAGTGAGACGGGAAAATCCCGACCTGACTTGTCGACAGGGTCACAACGTCAGAGCCACATGACCTCACGCGGGAGTTTCAAGCAACCTACAACAGTCACTTAAAATGCGGCGTCGGCGTTGGTACGGGTATTACAGACCTATGGGCACGGGCCACTGGCCTTCTGTGATGTCCAAACTCTGAAGGGTTAAATAAAAAAATATCAATATCAATATATCATGTGAGGTCACGCGTGGAATGAAAGAGATTAAAACATGACATGTAATAAGAATTAAAGGTTACCACATGTCTCCAATGATTTCACTTTATAAAGTAATTCATTCGCTTTAAAAAAACATTCGAGGAATTTTAGGCGGAGGTGGGATTCAAACTTAAGACCTTTCAATTTCGAGCCAGACATGCTGCCGACTAGGCGACGTAGACATGCTTGCACAGCTTGGGAAACAATAGAGGTTTACAGTCAAACCCACTTATAACGAACGTGATAGTTCAGCGAAAAGTGGTCGTTTAATCAGTAGTGCGTTATATCTGGACTTACCTTTAAAACGTTATAAATAAGGATAATGAAGCTGGTATTGGTAGTTTCACTCTGCCAGCTCTTTGTTTAAAGAAACTGTTTGCAGGATTCTAACGCGCCCCTAATTCTAACGCGAAGGCAGATTTAGCTTTCAGATAATCAAAAAGTAAATTGCTGCCGTTTCTACCACGCAAGTAAAATAATGAAGATTGACCACATATACCTCATAGCAGGGCTGGGCAGTATTGCGATACAAATGTAACGCGATAGTATCTCAGAGATACTTTCGAGTATCTGTATCTTTGTATCGAGATACATTTGAAATATGTATTTGTATCTCAGTAGTAAAATACATTTAAGATGTATCGCCTGTATCACAATACTTTGCCAGACTTATGTATCTCGTTACATTTGCTGCACTTTTTAAGATAAATTTAAAGAATAAATACACCTGTTTAGTGCAAGTTGCTTCGGAATTTATAATGTGAACCCGCCAAATAACATAATCCAACTCGATCCCAGACATTAAAAAAAAAAACTGGTTTAAAGAAGGTTACTTGCAAGAATAACAAAATAAGTTCCTCTCGCAAAGGCCTACACTCCTCGCAGTTTAGCAGAGCGAACGCTGTAAAGGAGTTGAATGAAAAAAAGGTACGGCCCTGTTGTTCAATCTCCCCGCACTATGGGTGACTCAGAAGCATATAAGACGACAATTTGAGGAGCACCCTCACGTCAAAACAGGGCTCATTTCGGGCAGACACCTTTCGTCAAGCATGATACGCAGCCTTTACTGTTCTGTAACTACCGGTTCACTGGGAATGACATGTTTTAGCAGCATTAATGATAAATAAAGAGTTTGAGGCAAGGGGTAGTGCATAAATTGGAGCGAAAAGGGGAGAACCAGCATAATTTACCATTTGCATTCACCACGAACTACACCCTCCCCACGTAGCACCGGACGGGAACAAATGTATTTCTAGAAGTATATGTATCTGTATTCCGGAATGCTTTATCGCTGTTTCTGCAGAAGTATCTCAAGGACATCCCGTTGCATAAAAGACAAATGTATCTCAGTATCTGTATTTGAGCCTTAAAACACATGTGTCTCAGTATTTGCATTTCCGAATACCTTTTTAAAGTATCTCTGCCCAGCCTTGCCTCATAGAACAAATTTTATGAAACGCACACCACCACAAAAATAAATGCCGTGCACCAGTCCGACGATGGTAGGTACTTCGCTGTCCACAGAGGTAAATTAATACAGTATAGACCACTTACAACGTAACCGCTTATAGTGCAGGACCGGGTATAATGCAGCTTTTTTAAACCACCGGTTCGCCTCCCATAGAACTCCATGTATTTACATACCGCTTAAAATGCAGGCGAGCGAAGGGAAATACCAGTTATAGTGCGGTTTCTGGAAGAGCCTGGCGGCCGTGCCGACTGACCGGCGCAGCGAGCACGCTTCCCTGTGCGGCTCTAGATAACGGCGCGAGCCGCGAGCGGCACTCGCGGGGCAAGGAGGTTGCTCGAAGAAACCGGGAGACGCGAAGAGAGAGGCTGCAGTTGCCATAGCGACGGAGGGACGCACGCACGTGTCGTTCACGTGCGTGCGTCCCTCCGCTGCGTTGGAAACCAACAACTGCAACGACAGACCAATCGCAGGTCGAGGAGAAGTCGACGAAAAGGAGAAGTGTTCGCGCGCGTTGCATGCCGGTCAGTGCCGGTCGCGGGCCGGCTGCTTCTATCCGCAAACATGGCGTCAGTTGTGATCGTCGACGTAGATTGCGTGATGGAGGCTCATCGTTCCGCGTAAAAGCGCTATCCTTGACTGTGGATTTTCGATGTGTGTCGTTATGATAACCCAGCACGTACTAGAAGGGAAGATCCACCTACTCGTGCGGCGATGTTGTGGCGGCACTCTCAAGACGGCAGAAACGCCCGTGTCGTTGTGTTTGTTTACTTCGACTACAGAGGTGCTTTCTGTGTTTTCGAACATCGCCCGGATTTCTTATTTGGAGCATTTCATGCCTGTGCTCAAGTTGAAGGTATTACTGGCGCGTACCGTATAAAGGATATGAATTTTAACGCGTTTTCATCGCCGGAGAAAAGTGATTAGGGTTAGCAATCCTGAACGCTCGCAACGTCCGTCCGCAACCTGCGACGCCGTTAAAAGGCTGCGCCAGGCAAAAGTCGCTCATTTCTTTCAAAATGTGTGACACACTTGAGAGAAGTGTACTAGTCCGGTGAAATAAAGGCTTTCCTCAAACTAAGCTTTATTTTAGAGCGCAGCTCTTAGGGGCCCGTTCCCGGCTTGAGCGGCGTCGGCGTAACCAAGGTCATCCCAAGGTCACGTGATCCCCAAGGTCACGTGACCCCTCCAGGTCACGTGACCCCTCCAGGTCACGTGACCCCTCCCAAGGTCATCTCAAGGTCACGTGACCCTAAGATGACCCCACGTGACCCCCTGAAGGTCACGTGACCCCAGAGGTCACGTGGTCTCCTCCCCAAGGTCACGTGACCCCTCTTAAGGTCATCTCAAGGTCACGTGACCCCAAGGTAACCCCCTGAAGGTCACGTGACCTAAAGGTCACGTGACCCCTCTGAGGTCACGTGACCTCGGGGGTCACGTGGTCGCCTCCCCAAGGTCACGTGACCCTCGAGGTCACGTGACCCCTCCAGGTCACGTGGTCTCCTCCCCAAGGTCACGTGACCCCCTGAGGTCACGTGGGTGTCACCTTGGGGGTCACGTGACCTTGAGGTGACCCCCACGTGACACCCAAGGTCACGTGACCCCCAGGTCACTCCTCCCCGAGGTCATGTGTCCCCCTCCCCGAAGTCACGTGACACCCCCCCCCCCCCCCCCCCCCCCCCCGAGGTCACGTAACCCCCCCCCCGGAGCATATTAAAGAATGTGAGGAGGAGGAGGAGAAGGAGGAGGGGTCTACCCTTCCCTCAGTACCCTTCACTCCTCCTCCTCAAGAGCTGCGCTCCAATTCGGCGTTACAGGGATTTGTAAACGGCTTTCACTTTTTTCATCTAACATAAAATAAATTCTTTTACATAGGTAAGTTGTCTGATGGCATGTATTTTGGCCTGAAAAATTGATGTTTTGGTTATAACGCGGTACCGCTTATAGTGCGGATTTTTGCGACTCCCGCAACATACGTTATATGCGGTCTACACTGTACTTGCTTTGGTCTAAAGCGTTTTAAGTACCGCGCTTCCCGCGCATGTACGAGTGTGCGGCCGTCGCCTCTGGCAGGGTCGTCTTTCAAACAACACTTTGCGAGCTCGTCGGGTGGCTGGGATTGCGAGACCACGCAGTGCTGCTCCGTTGTCATCTTTTCCTGCCAGCGTGATGCCCTTTCATTTAAATAAAGCCTCCTAGTGGATTCTTTTTTTTCCCATCTTAAAATGACAGACACGAGTCCATAGACGCGTGAAAATGTGCATGACACCAAAATGGCGAACGCAAACAAGCAGTCGGGGGATGGCGATGGGGCTAGCCAACTTGTACCGAGCATTGAGCTCTTCTTGAGGCATACCGAGTTGCAAACATAGAACGAACAAATGCAGCACAACATGAGAGTTGACTTTCCCCTTCTCCTCCTCCTCTTCTTCCCATGCACGCACAATCAGCAGACTACGCGACCCGGGAGGGCGTTTTTGCTTTTGTACCTTTGTTTTCTCTCTTGCCGTGATGCCGTGGAAATGACCTTGAGCGTCTCGCGGAGTGCCGCGCCCAAAATGTAACTCTTATGATCCTTTTTTTTTTTTTTCGTTTTTTTTTTTTTTTTTTTTTTTTTTGAAAGTGGATTTTGTGTTTGTTGTAACAGAATGACGCTTTGATAAATGGTCATTTTATCTGGACCAATTTTAATAGCTAGGGCCTTGAATTTGTATATTTTCTGAAAGCTGGTTGTTATAACCGATAGGTCGTTATATGTGGGATGATTATAAGTGGGTTTGACTGTATATGTTTAGCTATCACGTTCCACTCTTAAAGGTGAAGCTTAATGTGCCCTCCTGTAATTTTGTGCACCACCTTTTGGCTCTTGACATAGAATTTTTTCAATATAATTGTATACACTGCAGCCATGCACATATAAAGTGAATAGTTAGATATGAATAGTAAATCAGAAAGTACCGGGCAAGGCATGTCTCACCTTCGAAGAATTAACCCTAGCTCTGACCGAAGTTCGAGGGATGCAGTTTAACCAACCCGGGTGTTTCGAGTGACTACCGTAAAATACCGGGCAAGCGCCCACTCAAAATTTTGAGATAATCATGAAAAAATGGGGGATGGGCGCTTGTCCGGTCATCAGTTCTACATATCAATGTACTGTGCATATTTTCTCAGATTTTACAAATTTGGGTATGGGCACTTAATGTGGTATGGTCGGATGCACGGTCTTTTACGGTACCTATTTTAAACAGTCAAGACATCCCCTTGAAAATCCCACGAAAAAGCATAGGATTCTTATGCGTCCATATCAGACTCCAGCACATGGAACATTCATTATATTGAGCTGCATGCCGCACTTCTAGTAGGTAGGCTTCTCCTGAACACAACTGGCGCTACTCCCGTGATCGGTTTGCATCCGCCGAGGTTGTGTAAGGAACATCATAGCACTCGCCAGCCATTCCTCTAGCTCTGACTGTGGGCAGCGAAAAGGGCAAGGAAGCAGAGGGGAAAAGCAACACAATGTCTTGACTCCTTTGCCACGAAATAAAAAGAAGAAAAAACCTTAAGCAGCCACTGAAAAGAAAAAAAAAAGCCTTTTTTAAACAGTCTGAATGGGACACGCAAATAAAAATTTAATTTCACACGAAAAAAAAAAATTTTTAGAGCAATTTTGATGGTGAGAGACGCGATTTCGTCGGTAGTCACATCCTTTTCCCTTTTTTTCTCTCTCGGCCTTTCGGGCGCATGGAGGAGAGGTGGATTGGCTTGGCCACCACGTTGAGGTAAAGAGATGTGTACGACCATCTCATTGAGGTGAAAAGAGTGTGTTACCATTCTGTGACAACATGGACTTTGCACACAGAATTAAAAATAAATCTTGTGCCATCAATATTGCTCTAGAAAGTTTTATTTTCACGTAAAATATGTTTTTTTACACGCATGTCCCAACCAGACAGTTTAAAAAAAACATTTTTTTCTTTTCAGTGGCCCTTCAAGACTGGTCCAACACATTGGCAACGGTTGTGCAATCATGCTTTGAATGCCTACTGTTTAATTTTTCTTTTGTCGTTTCTTTTACTATTTTTTTTTGGGGGGGGGGGGGGCTTATCTGTAAACTTTAATTGCTTCTTTTCTTTATGCATCCTCCAGACCTCTTTTTGTTAAACTTCAGCTTTCCCTTTTGTTATTTATTTTCGGCTTCTGCGACCCGTGCCATTGAGGTCGTGGCCATGTGGGCACGTAGGCATGGCGAAGACCGTGCAATAGGTGGCGCACAAGCGGCGGCACTTGCGGCTCCCATCAACTGAGCTTTAACAAGTTTTTATCGTATCTAGCGCTTTTTAGATGCACCAATTGGTATGCTCCTGTTTGTGACAGTCTTCGGTATTGGCAGGGACGTGGGGAAATTTGAATTGGAGCTTAAGTTAACATTCTTTTGTATGTTGAAAAGTTCATACTTGTGACAAACTGAGTCCGTCGCAGTCGTAACTCCTACAACTATGGTGGCTACACTACAACCACACAACGATGCTTTCGTCTTGCCCGCGACTTCACGAGAGTCCCCTTGCCCTCCACTGCTTTCGTGGACAGCTGCCAGGGGCGCCTTAGACGGGCCAGTCCCATCCCTCATATATTATGTCAAACCAATTTGTGATCCCTTTTGAATTTGATTTCTCCAGGTTCAACTGTACGAAACTCCAGGCCCTCACTACTGACAGCAAGGACACCGTGGAGGCCACTCTGATAACTTTAAGAGCTGTCTTACTCAGAAAGAGATTAGCTTGCTTGCCAGATGCGGTGATGAAGGTGGAAGCCAAATCAAAATCAATGTATAACGAAGGACTTCTAGAAGTGCCAACAGCATGAACACTTGCTGCAATTTCGGTTTGCAATCTGAATTCAAGACACTTGTGCTTCAACCCTAAGCATAGACTGTGTCGTCCTTGTATGTGAGGTTACAATATTGAGGCCCCTTTGGCCACTGGGAAGAGAGCTGAAGGCTCACAGAAAAAGACGGGGAAATGTATGGTAACGCTAGATTAAACTGCGAAAGGAATCAATGAGTGAGTGACTAATCCAACTGCTCGATTTACTGGAAGTTGGCACTTGAAACAATATGCAGGCGGCTGGTGTTGAGAATGCAAAACGAAACTCAAGTGCAAGCAAAGATGGAGAATAAAGTTCTCCAGTCTTTGTGAAGCTGCTGCTGTTTGAGGATTTTCGATTCAACATAGTAATATGCTATTCAGAGGGCTCCAGCTGAGATTTACTTAAAATTGTAGATGGTGAATAAAACACTTGGAAGAGATATTTTGCTGTAAGTGGAAGCATACCTTGAGAAACTTGTGGTCCTCGTGCCAGTCAACCTCGGTGTCGAAACGCACGTATGGGTGCACGGCGTCCACAACAATGGTTTGAGTGACCGTGCTCCGGGCGCCCACAGCAAACTTGACACGAACCGAAGCTTGCAGTGGGCCACTCTCCAAGATGGCTGCCGGTTCCAACAACTGCCAAAGTTGATTGTACCTTCAGAAAGCAGTTCTTTCAAGCAAATGCATGAGATACAAAAGTTTGAAGCAAAGGTAAGGGCTCTGTGCAAGACCAACACGTAATGTTCTCCAACTGCACAAAAACTCACCCATGCTTTAAGGTTACAGCTGCTGACAAGTATAGGACAATAGATATGACAGGTGAGCTAGTTTCAGTGCAAAGCCTATCTTATTGCCTTCAGCGGTGCCTTGACATTTTATAAGCTTCAGTTGACCATGTCACCGAAGCATCATCAGAGATAAGAGGCTGCACTAAAGAGGGTTCAAAAGAGACCAGTTGTTCTTAGACTGTTTGCTATACTACACTTGTTTTCACCTCAAGAACCGTAGTAAAAAAAAACAAAAAAACTCCGGCTCCACACGAAACATTACTAATTTCCTCTTTAATGTAGAGAAGAAAGATATACCATATTTACTCGCATAAAGAATGCACTTGCATAATGAACGCACCCACCCCACAACAGGCACCAATATTTTGACTTCTATTTCCCTTCAATATTCGGCTCCACATGTCTCGAATTGCGGCCAATTTAGCTAGCCACCAAGTCAATTTTCTTTTGCCGCCAAGCAGTCAGGCCAAGTTAAGCCAAGCTAAGCCGCTCTCGTAATGGCTGCAAGTGCGTAATTGCGGAAGTGATCAACTGCGAAACCGAGCGGCGTGCACACTTGACGAAGCTTGGGTCGAGGAATTGCTCAGCCCCAGACATTCTTCGCCTATCGGATGCATTAACGCCAAGAAACACACCGTCGTCTGTGGTCCGCTTTCGGACAATGAATTCGTGAAAGTGGTTAGGCCTAAGGACGGTCGCGTTGCTCTCTACGCTGAGAGAGCTCCATAGGGCGCCTTTCCTTTGGCAAAAGGCACGTCGAAAGCACCCTAAAAAGGTTTGCAATTTATAAAGCATGGTTACTGTGGCACGCCCCCAACCAGCCGTGTCATATTGGCACCTAATATGACATTTGCACGAAGTGTGTAAATGCAAAAATTTTACTACGCGTAATGAACACACCCTCCAAATATGTGCAAATTTTTCTGGGGAAAAAGTTCATTATGCGAGTAAATACGGAATGTAGATGCATTTTAGATTATATAGGTATACATTATTTTACCAATCTTATCAAGACATACACACTTCAAACGCCAAAAGCATCGCTTCTTCCTCAGACAATCAAATCTTGTAAGGATTTGCGCGGCTCATGATTAATACACCAAACTTGCTTCTTTCTTGAGGTTAAAATGGGTATAGAGCCATAGTCAATGCTTGGAGAACACTGAATAAAAAGGTGACAACCAGCACCTTGTCACGTTTTAAAATTTCTGGTTACTGAGGGGTGTATTGTTTACATATTCTTAAACTTTTATAGAAAGGATTTAACTTCCATGAAGTTTTGCATGTGAGCCTCAATACAGTCGCCGACCGATTATTCGGACTTCGCAGGGACCAAAAAAATGTCCGAATACTAATAGAGCAGTCCGAAAAACCAGCAGATTGAAAAACTTGCCTTTATTACTTCCAAGTGGGCTTAAAAAAGCCGTAAATAGTGCCTGGCTTCAGGTTATGCCTGCGTGCCTTGTTTTAGGTTACACCTCTGTTTGCGTTCGGCAACTTTCTCTTAGCTTGAGAATCACTGCCTTCTTTTCTAGCGTTATGGTCGCATACTTTCTGCACTTCTTAACGACACACTGCAATGGCTCAAGAACAGATGAGGTCATGATGTCCAAGCCAGCATTGCCCGAACGAGATGAGAGACGCAAATCCACGAGCACAAAATAGCGACTGGCGACGCGAAAGTCGGGAGGAAGCACGAAGGAATGGAAGAAAACAAAGCAAAATCATAATAATGATGATGATGATGACATGAAGCTAAATGAAAAAAAGGGCTAGCATTAGGGGTGAGCGATTAGTGATTTTTGAAACCGAATCGAATAATTGTGGCACCAAATCGAATAGGAATAGGAATCGAATAATTTTCGAATAGTAAGTAGACTGCTACTAAAGGAAAGTACAGATTACAAAATTAGTTTATTGTTCCAAAATGTTTCTTAAAATCATTGTAACAAAGCGACTAGACGATAATGACTAGAGTTAACGATATATAATTAGAGACAAAAACTGCTAAATTGTTAGAATGCTAAAATTTAATATCAAAGTTCATGCTGGTGCTGAACATAAAATCACAGTTCACGTGGAACTAAAAAAAATAAGAGCAATCTTACAACTTATCAAAGTTATTTTCACTAGCTATGGGTAAGTAAGGTAACATCTTATTTTCGCAGACCAAGAAATGAGAAGGCTTGTTACGTCAGCTTGAGGTACTTATAGTTCCCATGCAAAAAAACAAGCTTTTCCACGTTTTCTGCAGCAAGAGACTCTCGTCGGCTTGTCACAGTGTTCGAGCACGTTGAGAACAGTCTCTCGCTTGCAACCTGGGTTGCGGGAATTGCCAGGTATTGTTGCGCCGCACATGCGAGGGTCTTGTACTTTTCTTTGCCTACAGTTTGCCACCAGTGGAATGGGCTGTCGGTAAGTGGCAAAACTGGAGACTGTAGGTAGTCGTAGACCTCTTGCATTAGACAACTTGGTGCATCATTCTTCTTCGATGATGCCAAGCTGTTCAATATCTTCCACACTGAAGGCTGCTCACTGGTTTGAGATTGCTGTTCGGCGCAACTTTCTTCGGACGTGAGCTGTGTTGAGTCTGATACATCCTGAAGCATTGTACTTAGTAGCGACTCTACATTCTCTTTTTCTTCCTTGTTGTAGCAGATGTCTTTAAATCGAGGATCAAGGAAGGTGGCAAGTGCATGAGGTGCCTGTGTGCTTACATCCAGGAACCTTGTTTTCACTGATCTCAGAAGATTCTGGAAAAATGCCTTGTTTTGAGTTCCACTTGCGCCCTCGGAAAGCAACATTTTCACACAGTGAACAAGTGGAACAACCATGGAAAGTGTTGGGAAAGACTCGGCACAAGCAGCTGTTGTGGCTTCTTCAATTGGTTGCAGCACTGACACCAAGGCCGTTACAAGACGCAATTCGTCCGTGGTCAAGTTCTCAATGGTATCGGTTTCTGCCAAATCTAACGCAACAGCGGCCTTGAGCTTCAGCAGGCGCTCACTATTCCATCTTGCGGTTACATCTTGTACCAGCTCAAGAGGAACTTCTATGCCCATCCTCTTTTGTATATCTTGAAGTCTTGCCCTTGCACTGCTGCTCCGTGTGTAGTGCCCCACTATGGCTCGCGCTTTGGTACACACATCTGCGAACCCCTTGGTTTCTTACTTGGCATCTTGAACGCAAAGATGCAAGGTATGTGCAAAACATGCAATATGCACCCACAGCATTCGGGCAATCGCAGAAACGAAGTTCCGAGCGTTATCAGTGACCACAAAGCAAGAAAGCGTCAGAGGTATGCCCCACTTCTCAAAGACGTCCTCGATCAGAGAACGCAGATTCTCCGCAGTGTGGCGTTCACGCATGCAGCGGCACGCAAGCACAAAACTGTAAGGCACGAAGTCCTCAATCAGGATGTGGCACGTCACTGACACAAAACTGTCGCCACCTCGTGACGTCCGGCTGTCAGTGGTGATGGCGATACAGCCCACGTCCTTCCTTAGGACGCTGTGCAGCAAAGTGTGGAGAGCATACCTGGCAGCATCGTACATTTCCGGCACGACAGTCCTCGAAAACGTCGTTCGAGAAGGGATGTTGTACTCAGGCACTGCA
Source organism: Ixodes scapularis (assembly GCF_016920785.2). Taxonomy (NCBI): domain Eukaryota; kingdom Metazoa; phylum Arthropoda; class Arachnida; order Ixodida; family Ixodidae; genus Ixodes; species Ixodes scapularis. The sequence continues at coordinate 168,439,868 of NW_024609835.1, forward strand.
CATTTCATCAGCTCTAGAAAAGCTGGTTCCTCTATGACTGTGTAGGTGTGTAGGCCAGTTGCGATGAAGCAGCCAATTTTCTTTGTTAGCGCCCGGGCGCGAACGCTTTGATTACTCAGTCGGGGCTTGAAAGCCAGCATCGTACTTGCGTTTTTGGACTTTGGAGCATTACGTTGCTCCGTCGCAGTAGCTGCACTTTCATACTCCTTGCGGGCCCCCGGATGACACTTCAGGTGATTCAACAAAGGCGTTGTCGTGCTTGTTGGCGTTTTCAGGATGGCGCCACACACAAGGTACTTCAACTATGCAGCGCAGGAACGATCGAAGAACTTCCACACTCCGCTGCGTTTTCTCTTCGAAGAACTTCCCGCTTTATCCAACAGCAGCGTATGAATACACCTTTTCCGTCTAACCTCGAACCAGCGCGTAACGTGCGTAGCCTCGACTCGGCGACTCGGCGCACAGCAGGAATAGTTCTTCCGGTTCTAACACTTTTGGTATGCGGGAGCAGGCCTAGCTGGCTGACAAGATGCTGAAGCGGTGCGCGTTAAATAGGTTTTGAAGCCCTTGACAGCGAAGTGAGTTGTAATAAGGTGGATTAATACGTCAATGTATCATGTCCGCACATATTTGGTCATCGGGCTGCCACTGCACAGTCGTTGGCTGCAGCAATTTTCGAAAACGGACGATAGCGCGCGACAAATTGTGCACCGAACACAAGAAGTTGCAAAGCAAATGCGGCTGTAATGTATACACTTTGCATCGCTTCCCCGCTGATATCAGTGGGGAAGCGATGCAATATCAGCACATAAAAAAAGCAAATAGGCAGAATAGAAACGGACATCTACAAGTGCAGTAATAGGCCTCGACAAATCAAATGTAGAACGAATTTGGAGCTTGTGGTGCAAATGTATGACCCTGGGTGTAATGATTGTTACTGGCTACTCAAGTTTTGTTTTTCATTCCGTTCATTCCTACGAGGATGTGCACTATAATTTTGTGTGTTGCTCGGTAGCGACGCCCGTAAAATACATTAATGGAAACAATACAAAAAGAGGGCGCAAAATCGTCGTCGGCCTCTTCCCCCCCCCCCCTTTCACCCCCATCTCCTGAATAGTTCCGACGCATCTGGGTGTCATACGAAGTAGAGATGTCCCGGTAACTAGCGATCGTACCTCGATGGTGCACCATAACAATAAACCATTCGGCCCGCGTCGCCAACTCCCATTGTGAGTATTTCTACGATTAAACGATGATACTTCTATGCCCAGGGTCGCTTTCGCTCGCGCATAGAAACCCTCAGTTAGTCATTCGCAGAAGGCTGTCATTCTTCACAAACAACAACACGCAAAGAGTAGTAAACGTCCTAAGGAAAAGTGAACATGCCTCCGATTTCGATTACCGGCGACGCTGGTGACGAACCTCTCGGCGCTGTTGGCGCAACAACGGGCGCCATGAAGGCGAATAAACACGCCAGAACACAAGAATAATTCACACTTTCAATGACAAACAAATTAAGAATTCACTAAAGGGAAAACAATGAAGATACGATGCACGGGGTCAATGGGGACAACGCGGGAGCTAGGAACAACACTGCTCTCCGAATACCAAAATTGGGGCACAACAACCGTACGCCAGACGGCGCGGCTGTCGCTGCAACATGCAAGATGGCGACGACTACGCGGAAAAGGTGTATAGAAAGAAACTGATGCTGCCGATGACGATGATCATTGCCTAGGAGAAGAGAGTATGTATTGCCATCTTACGGCACGCATGGCAGGCGCGCCGGCGCGTTGTGGGACGCCTGAAATAGAATCTCGCTGCGCAACACCATAACGACTATTCGGAAATTATTCGAAAAATATTCGCAACTTTTGAAAATTAGTATTCGATTCGATTAACGAATCGAATAAGGTAATATTCGATTCGTTATTTGAAAATTTAGAATATTCGCACACCCCTAGCTAGCATAGCATCACCTAGCGGTAGGACTCGGGAATACTCAAGTAGTGCTGCCAAACTAAGCCAAGTCAAATTTGGGGGTTTTACGTGCCAAACCAACGACGGGCATCTGGCACACCCTAGCGGAGGACTGAGGATTAATTTGGACCACGTGGGGATCTTTTGACGTGCAACCGAAAGCTCGGTTACACGGCGCCTCCTCCGCAATAAGCCTCCAACAGATTGCGGGCACCTCGGCCGGGATTCGAACCCGCCACATGGGAATCCGTTGCCAAACTACGCCAATCCATTTTATGGCGCACCGTGCATTCACGAGGGCGTCCATCAAACCACTATGGCATGGGTGCCGCGAGGCAGCTATGCAGTTGCCTCGCATCAGACACGATCACATGGTTGTGTCGCCGCGGAGTCGATCGGGACCTCGAATTCGGCTCCCGATGTGCCGCTTTCTTTCCTAGCCACTGGATGGCGCTGCAGGCGCCCCATGGCGGGCGAGGAGAAACCTCCTCGCCCATCGATCGAGATATACTCGGTAGACCACGGGGCGAAAAGTCTCTGAGGATTCCGGAGGCTACCGAGACCAGGCAAGTGTGTGGCGACTGGATCTAGGGTAATCGCGGGACACAAGGCCTGGGGACCCTGTTTGTGTTTAGCCATGGCTTAACGTGCGTTTGTAAATATTAGTGTATTTGTAGTTTAGATTGAGTGTTTTTTAGCATTGTGTTTTATGTACCAATAAACGGGAAGCGGAATCCCGCTCCCTTGAAAGAACCAGGCTGGACTCGGGTTGTTGACGGCCCACGTGGGAAATGACGAATCGGCGGCAATACGCGAATTCCTACAATTTGCAGCTCAAAATGGCCGCTTCTCGGTGGTGTTTCCCGCTGATCGCTCGCGACAATTTTGTCTGAATAATCAAACTGTCGGGCTGCTAGCTGTCTCAAACATTGGTTGTGAATATGCACTATTTCTATGAATTAAGTCATGGTTCCTCCTTTAGGTCTGAAATATCGATCAAGTCCGAATTATCTGAGTCCAGTGATGGAAGTGCCATTTGACCTTTTGGAGCAGGCCTTGTAGCAAGCAAAATGTTGTTCTGGAGCAGGTAGTGGCCCTTTTGGAGCAGGGTCCGGCATATGTTTGCATATTACTTGAAAATGAAATAATGCTGCATTGCTATATAAAGACCATCTCTATTATTGGAACACAGCGCCTGTCGCCTTTTTAAGACAGGATATATAAAATTCAGCAAAGTAAACACAAAAAAAAACATTTTTTTAAAAATGAAGTTCATCTACTCGTCAGATAAAAAAATGCAATTAAATATGTCACACTGAGTTCTGATGGTACAGGATGTTTAGTCTTATCAGCCTGCACTTCTTTTAAGGTATCTGCAGCAGCATCTAACGACCCTCACTATTGTGGAATGTTTAAGTTCAGATTAGAGTTGTCTTTAGGGCAGCAGCTTCAAATATTGTGGTATCTGATATTCGCCTCAAAATTCCGATTCATTTTCGATGTGCTGGCGAAGTCACGATCGGATCACGGCGAGTTAACCCATTGAGTGCACTCCTTGGCATGAACCAACGCGCTGCAGAGAAGCGACACCCGCGGAGCAGACACCGCAGTCGCGCGAGTCGCGCAGTGCTTTGTGCTCCGAAAAGGACGATGAGGCTTTACCAGCACTACATCCAGAGTTTGGTGCAACTCAACTATACTTCGTTTCAGCTTTGGTGCGAGCGCAGCCGAAGGTACAAGTACAGTGTTCTAGAGGGTGTAGTGGGAAGAGCGGCGCCCGCTTACAATGAAGCGCGTGAAGACGGTCGATGTAGATACTGCGAGTGGCGCTGGAGTTCTGTGCCCAAGGAGAATTAATGGCACGTGTGCGATGAGCGAAGAAGATGACGAGGGTGATGCGGTACGCTTCTCCGAAATGTAGCACCGTAGAACTTCTTTCGCAGCTGTTAAGCCTGCAGCCCAAGTGATAGCGTTGCTGAACGATGTGTCAGTACTGGGGGGGGGAGTCGATATTAATTCAATAATCTCCCTCAAAACACGGGAATATTTCAAGTAGAGGATAGCACACACTCTAGAGGTATTAGTCCAAAGGCAGAACTACAATTTACTATACTTCGTTTCACCTTATGTTGTACCGCAGCGAAGGCTAGAAGCGCGAGCTCATAGCGTTGGCAACTGCTCTTAATTCACGAGAGTGTGTGCCGCCGAGATGTGCCCCAGAGCAAAGAGCTCGCGCTTGTAGCCTTTCCTGCGGTACATCATATGGTGAAACAGAGTATACAGAACAACATTAGCAGTTGTTTCGCACCGCGAAAAGCTCCAGTCAAACCACAGTAGTAAGCGCCGAACAGTGCTGATGATGGGGCTGACGGGGGCGCGCTCCTAGGGCACAGAACAACAGCGCCATGGTGTCGTCTAAGAGCAAAATCTTCACAAAGCGGCCGCCGCTCTTGCCACTACAACCGCCTCTAGAACACTGTAGTACAAGCGTGCGTCTTGAGCCGGTAACGGTGCCCACACTACACGAGCCCACGCGCGAGTCAGGAATGCACAGAGCATTGGGCCCGCGCTAGCTTTGACTTCGTTGATAGCTAGCGCACGGGAACAGGGAGGGCCAACATTAAAAACGTCCACAAGCTCGGCTTTTTTTTTTTTTTTTTCATTTTTTAATAGGCTGTTTAGTGGGATGATTCTTCGCTTAGCCTCTGCGGCTTTGGTATCAGATGTCGCTAACGTTGTTCCTTTCAGCGATGATGATGATAATGCGCCCTCTCAGTTTCGGTTTGCGTAACAGTTGTGGCGCGGAAAATACCGTGGTACCGCCACGCGCTCTGATAAGACTTCAATTTTTATTTTTTGATTGCTACATCTCATCTCGGCGCAGACATGGCACAATTCTTCGGTAAAATGACAATTTGGCGCTACATGTAGCAGGATTGCGTCCTTGGCGCAATTTGGCGCAATTGGCGCAGCACTTCCATCACTGGGAATCTGAAAAAACGGTCGGCGACTGTAGATGATAAAAAAATACCGCCTGACAAAATGGCTTCCAAGTACTATGTAGAGTTGCATTTTTGAGGAATCAGGTTCTCCAACACTGAATTAGCTTTAAAGACAAACTCGTCTGTGCCATGAGCAGCATAAAGGAGCATTGCACCATCAGCATATATCGTAAATTAAGTCGAATTGTCAACACCCATGATGTCATTCACATAAAGGAGAAATTAGCGGATGAATATAGGCGACTCCAGCAGCTGGCACAGCTCCCACTCCAGCTTCGTCATTCATGTGGATGAGGTGCCAGTGGGAGAAATGTCAGCATCAGCAGTCAAATTCAGATTTAGCAATTTCCACTCTTGACACTGTAGTGGTCGCTATTTGTCCTGCTTGTGGCGCCCTGTTAGTGTAGAGGGGCGTGTGTGTTCTTTAGAAGAAGTAAAGGGAGTTCTTCACGAGCAGCTGTCTGTGTCGGATGTCTTTTACTGAGCTCCGCCCCACAAGGTTTGAGAGGTAGGCTCTGAATCCTACATGGTGTCAGAAGTGGTGGGGTATGGCAGGCTCTGGTAGCACAACCGATTCCACACCCTGGAGGGGCATCGCTTTACGCCAGCTTGACAGCTTCGACTTTTTGAACGCGGAACAGTGGCCCTCCTGGCTATCGCAGCACGAAGACTACGCCTTTGCATCGGGTCTTTCCTCGGCACCTGAACATGTTCAGGTACGTCTCCAACTCTACTGCATGAAATCAGAGGCCCGACGCTTGCTGCAGTCCTTTTCGCTGTCCGCTGAGGCGCCATACAACGTCGTGGTACGGTGATTCACCGAGCACTTCGTCCACCCCGTGAACGAAGTATACGAATCGTCGCGTTTCCATCGGCGGGTCCAACAAGCGGAGGAAACCGTAGATGCGTTCTACGCGGAGCTGATGCGTCTAGTCAAATGCTGTAACTATGGCAGCCCGGAGGTCGAGGAACGTCTTGTCAGGGATCGTTTTGTCGTCGGTCTTCGGGACTCTCAGCTGTCTGACCGTCTTGGACGTAACCCAAAGCTCACGCTCAAAGACGCGTGGGCACAAGCGCGCCAAGCCGAAAACGGCGACAAAGAAAAGGCAACCAAGGCAGGCACGGGTCAATCTGAAACTCCAGGAGGTCAAGGTGTCAATCTTGACGCGACCAAGCTCGCAGGTCGTCTCAAGCGGCGCGGCACTAAGCCTACCACCAACGCTGCTCACGACCAGTCGTCTCGCGTCTCTACGGGCAGGCCTGGTTCTTGCTTATTCTGCGGACGTTCATCTCATCCTTATGAGGACTGTCCCGCACGCAAATCGAAGTGTAACTTTTGCCGTAAGCAAGGCCACTTCGCAGAGGTCTGTCTCTCCCGCGTGAAAAAGCTAGCCAAAGTAGGCACTCTGCAGCTTTCTGTAGTCGACACCGGAGAGAAGGCGAAGTACATTGACGTCACCGTGAACAACTATACAGCGTCCTTCAAAGTGGACTCGGGAGCTGAGGTGACGGCTGTTCCAGATGATTTCCCTCGGATTCCCAAGCGTTTGTCAAACATGGAAAACGCCATTCATGGACCGGGCAACCACCCGCTTAAAGTGCTGGGTTCTTTCTCATCGACACTGTGGTGGAACGGCAGATCGTCCAAGCAGCAGGTGTATGTCATCCAGTCTTTCAGTACTCCTTTGCTGGACTTCTCCGCCATACAGGACCTTAAGGTCATCAAGTTCCTCGATACTGCAGCCAAGCCTGCAGTCAACCCAGGCTTCACTGAGCTCTTCACAGGTCTAGGTACGCTACCCGACGAGTACACGATCCGGCTAGAATCCAAAGCCACCCCTTTCTCGTTGAGTGTACCTCGTCGTATACCCATTCCCTTACGAGAGGTCGTGAGGAAAAAACTGGAGAAGCTCGAGCGACAGGGCGTCATTCGTCGGGTTGAAGGCCCCACCCCATGGTGTGCAAAAGTAGTCGTCGTTCCGAAGGCATCTGGTGGTCACCGTCTCTGCGTTGACCTTACGAAGCTCGACAAGGTCGTCCTTCGAGAACGGCACATGCTTCCTACGGTGGACCAAGTTCTCGGACTTCTGGGAGAAGCGACTGTTTACTCCAAGTTGGACGCAAATTCCGGATTTCACCAGGTGAAACTTGCCAAGGAAAGTCAGGAGTACACCACTTTCATCACTCCCTTTGGCCGCTTCTGCTTCTGTCGTCTGCCTTTCGGACTTACGTCGGCACCAGAGTACTTTCAGAAGCAGATGGTGCGCATACTCGAAGGACAGGTCGGGTGCGTCAACATGATTGACGACATTCTTGTCTTTGGACGGACGCGCGAAGAACATGACGCGCGGCTCAACCAGGTACTTTCTTGACTATCGAAGCCTGGCATCACTCTCAACAAAGACAAGTGCGTGTTCGGAGTGTCCGAAGTCAGCTTTATTGGAGTCGTCGTATCACCAGAAGGTGTGAAGCCGGATCCTATCAAGATTCAGGCTGTCCAGGCGATGGAAAGGCCTGAGGATGTTGCAGGGGTCCGAAGGCTACTTGGCATGGTAAACCATGTTGCGCGTTTCGTGCCACACATCTCCGAAGTCACCGCTCCTCTCCGAGCACTTTTGTCAAAGAGCAACGTATGGGCCTGGGGTCCTGAGCAGGCGGCTGCATTCCTACAGGTGAAGAACCTCTTGAGTTCAGACTGCTGTCTCGCCAAGTACAACCCAGTGTACCCCACAACAGTTTTGGCAGATGCCAGCTCCTTCGGCATCGGTGCTGTACTCCTTCAAGACCAACCTTCGGGAAAAGGAGGGCGGTGGCCTTCGCATCTAGGGCCATGACCCCGGCAGAGATGCGCTATAGCCAAACAGAGAAGGAGGCTTTGGCAACGGTGTGGGCTGTACGACAATTTGACGAGTTCGTACGTGGTTTGCAGCTCAGTGTGGAGACCGACCATATGCCCCTGGTATCTCCCTTCGGCAAGATGGAGTTAGACATGTTGCCTCCTCGCATTCAACGCCTTCGTTTAAAGCTGGTGCAGTACCAATTTCACATGCTGTATGTGCCGGGGAAGCTACTGGCAACAGCGGACACACTCTCCAGAGCTCCCCAGAGAATGGGGTCTGAAGACAAGTGCAAGGACTCCCTTGACACATTTGCAATTGCAGCACTGGAAGACACGTCTGTTGACCTTCCACTCCTCCCCGAGGAAGTCCAAGCTGCGCAACAGTCTGACGGAGAGTGCTGTGCACTCAAACGGTATTGCGAGGTTGGATGGCTGACGAAGCACAAGCTGCCTGTCAATTTGTCCAAGTATTGGTCTGTCCGAGGAGAGCTGTCGCTGCGCAAAGGAATTCTCCTCAAGGGCCCGAGGCTCCTCATACCGGCCGACTTAAGACAGGCAATACAAAGGCTCATACATGAAGGTCACCAAGGAATTGTCAAGTGCAAGGCCAGAGCTCGTGACTCTGTCTGGTGGCCAGGCATCAATGCACAGATCACTTCCCTGGTGAGCGGCTGTGAGCAGTGTGCCAAGACAAGAGTGCAGCCGGCAGAACCTTTCATATCGTCCAGCTTTCCTACTCGCCCATGGGACGTCGTCGGTGCCCACCTGTTTCATTGGAAGAAGCAGGACTTCATCGTTATTGTGGACTATCACTCGAGGTACCTGGAAGTCTTGACGTTAAGCAGCACCTTGAGTGGAGCTACGATCGCGGCAATGAAGTCAGCCTTCGCTCGGCATGGTATTCCGCGATCCGTAAGAACGGATAACAGCCCGCAGTTTGCATTGGGGGATTTTGCGAAGTTTGGAAAAGATTACGGCTTTTAGCACCAAACAAGTAGCCCCAGATTCCAGCAATCTAACGGCGAAGCGGAGCGAGCTGTCCGCACCATCAAGGAACTCTTAATTAAAGCTGAGGATCCATACTTGGCACTGTTGAGCTACCGAGACACCCCCGGAGTTTCTGGAGACAGCCCCGCACAACTTCTGTTCGGGCGTCGGTTGAGGACATGGCTTCCTAGGGCTCAAGATGAAAGTCTTCCGCGGCCACCATCGCCCGGTCGGGTGGCAAGGAGGAATGAGTTGTATAAATGGAAACAAGCTCAGGCCTTCAACCAGCGACATGCTGCCCGCGAGCTGCCTCCTCTTCGTCCTGGAGAAAGAGTGTGGGTACAGTCGGAACAGTGTCCGGCCACGGTGCTCAGCCCAGGACAGCGTCCCCGCAGTTATCTGGTGGAAGCTGACCACAGCGGAGCGGTCCTTTAGCGCAACCGCAGGGTACTGGTTCCTTTTGCATCCCCAAGGCCGCCGGTTGAACCACCCGCAGCTGACGGTGTGCCTCCAAGTCCAATAGCGGCTCAGCAGAACATTAGTAGTGACCCAAAAGGGCCGCCTGTGTCGACAAGTCCCTATCGGACTCGCAGCGGACGAGCCGTGACCCGCCCCAGGCGTTTAGACTTATAACGGCGGACAGTTTGAAAACATTGCAGTTGATGGGACTATTGTGAACAATAAGTAGGTGCATTTCGCTGCAAGAACTATTTGGCGAAAACGCAGCCTCTAAGAAGGGGAGATGTAGTGGTCGCTATTTGTCCAGCTAGTGGCGCCCTCTTAGTGTAGAGGGGCATGCGTGTTCTTTAGAAGAAGTAAAGGGGAGTTCTTCACGAGCAGCCGTTGGTGTCGGATGTCTTTTACTGAGGTCCGCCTCACAGGGTTTGAGAGGTAGGCTCTGAATCCTACAGACACCGCCAGTAATGAATTTCGCAGTTAGCACTATTGACTAAGGCATCTCGTGGCAAAGTGTGCCGTTAAAAGCATACATCTCCGTCCCTCTGCCACACAGCCGACATCACCGTATCGCGCTTGTCGTCACACCACGAATACGTCACATAACGTGTTGACATCATACGAGTGCGATGTGTTTGTCATACAACGCACGCTCCGCCGAGAAATCTGCCGGACTTCATTTTCGTGTGAATTCTGCCTGACATACGCAGGCTCACCTGAGTGATTGCAGGCCTGCGCGTCTCCAGATGGTAGTCCATGACGTCCCAGGCGTCCCAGTACAGTGGAATGTCATCGAACATGACAAAGGTGTTGGCCACCTGGTCGGAGGCAACAAACTCCTTGGAGTCCCCCAGCACCTTGAGGGATGTCACCTCTCCGGATGCGTTAAGCCTCGCTTCCAGGAACTGATTTCGGAGTCGCGTGCCTCCTGGGAGAGTTTCTGCAGGAAAAACAGAAACAGAAATGAAATTTGTGTCTCGGCTACTTTTTATTTCCTCCTCCTTTTAGTTCCCTGTTCCCTTCCCTGACTCGGAGTAATCAAGGAAGTTGGGCCATTTTGGTTACCTTTGTTTTCTCCTCCTGCTCCTATAACCTGAGAAGTTCTATCGGTCCTCTTGTGCTTACCTCGCGCGAGATTATGCGAGCAATAATGGCACCTTGTCTAACATCCAAGATGTCGAGCAATCACAACACATTCAGGGTGTATAGCAAATTATTATTTTGAAATTCCCTGACTTTTCCAGGTTTTCCCTGACTATTTCAGGTGAAATTCCCTGACCTCTGAGAGGCAATTAAATATGCAAGACCATTACAACACAATGCACTGAGCATTCAGTACTGTGAGGATCATTTTGCACGGGCTTAATCCAACTTGCATATTCCAAAATATTCGGGATCGTCCAGTCCGGATTAAACGAGCACTTTCTTGCCGCCGACATCGTCAGTGAAGAGGACACTTCCGGAAACACGACGAAAACGCGACGCTCAACCACACACGTCAATAACTGAATGGCAGTATGGCCAAGTCATGGCCGCGTGATGCATACTTTTGGATACTTTCGGCTTAAGGCTTGGATTGTGATCTGCAGCTTTCCCATTTGTTACTAAATCTAGTAGCTCTAACTGGATCTAGCCTAGTGTCGCGCCCTCAATCCAATCCAAATGTTGGACTGGATTTGTCGGCTGTTCCCTTCCCATCGGGTAGCACACCCCACATCGGGTGAGCAGAGCCCGCGCTCCGCTCTAAGCAGAGTTTATTGCCCATTTTTCTGGCCCCTAAGTTCTTAAGTCTTTGCTCAGGGCACTCGATGGCGTTTCCGGCTTATTTTCCCTGACTGGGCTCGCTTTTTGACAATTTCCCTGTCAATTCCCCGATTTTTCCCGGTAATTAAAATTTCCCTGACAATTTCCGGTTTTCCCGGTCGCTAGACATTCTGACATTGTACGACGTGAGAGGACCTTGAAAGAGCAACGATGGCCTCTCAAGGGATCTATAAGGTGAGGTCACCTTATGCAACATCAGATGTGCAATACTACCTCATATAACATGCAGGAAGAATGAAATAAGAATATTGTGATATATATTCGGCTGACAACAGTGGTACACATATTGTGACATGTATTTAGCTGAGAACAGTGGTGCACAATGAAAACTTCTACATGTCTGATCATGCCCCCAAACCTTCCTTAGACTGCATGTAACTGCAAGAAATCGAAAAACCAGCTTGGTGGCAACCACAGCTGCACCATAAGCTAGAAAGTTAAAATCTGTCAAAATGGCAATGTTAGCATGGTATTAGCATCATTATGTCAATACCTTTTTCAAAACATGCAGTCGAACCCGGATATATTGAATTCAAAGGGGATCGTAAAATATTTGGATATATCAATAATTTGATATACAAAAATATGTTAACTTAAGCACCAGTTGAAATTTCCGTGCATCTCTTCTGATACCGAAGGCTGGGACAAACGGAACCTTACCAAATAGAGCCTCTAAGAGCCGCTAAATACTGTAGAGCTTAGCTGGTGACAATGTTTGCGATGTCTACGCAACCAATGTTTGCAATCGTCTACGCGAGTGCCAGGGCACAACCTCCACACAGCCCAGGAGACAAAACACGAAAGTAACTTTAAAAAGTGAAAGAATGAAGAAAGCAAAACTGCTAAAGAAGCTCTTAATCCAAAGAATAAAGTTAAGCAAACAAAAAAGAAACTTCACTAAATTCAAGCAGAAAGAGAAAAGAAAAAAAAAACGGGCAAAGCAATAAAGGCAAAAGAAAAAACGTTCAGCCTTTCCACTCTCATAAAGAAGGAAGACCAGCGGAGCTGTACTCGATACACTGTGTGCTTCTTCATCGTCGTCGTCTGTCTTTCGCGCTGTTTCCTACGATGAATTCCCACCAACGCGCCCAACTATCCATTCTTCTATTATAGCTGGAAAGGTTGCCGCCGTCTACGAGCGACGGCGGAAACAATACTGGTTGTGTGTTTGCCGCCGTCGCTTATAGATGGCAGTAGCTGTCCAGGTAGGTTTGTGTCAACATACACGGACACGATCCTGGGGAACCTAGCCCTTAACATCTCCTCTGTAAAAAGTAAACAAAGATAAGGCGTTAAAAGTGCGATTGCTGAACCGTTTTTGTTAACACACTCAACTTGACGAAGACTTTTTTTCTTTTTTGCTTATTTTATTTAGGGGTTAAAAAGGCGCGCAGCGACAGCAGTGTTCAGGGAAAGAGCGTTTTACGTTTCCACAGTTGTCGGCATTTCCCAAGGTGCCTCTGCGACGTCGCTTAGAGTTTACCCTGGCTGCGCGCAAGGTCTATGATTGCAGTATTCGTGGCAGGAGCAACAACGGAAACATCAGTATCGACAAGAGCGAAAGAATCAAAGTTATCCTCCGCGGCTTTGCCAACATGTCTGACACATTCTTGTAGAGATCGTTGCAGCTCTGGGAATTGTGCGGCAGCTCGGCAAGCATCCTTATGAGAGGAAATCCGACGTGTGCAGCAGCAATTGGCCATTTTTCATCTTTGGGTCGCGGGCGCGCTTTCTCTTGCATGAGAAGTTCTCTAAACCATTCAGTATGCCTTGCTTCTTCTGCCAAATGGTGGACAGTGCTGAAGAGCCAATGCCAGAATGTTGAATTCATTGGTGATTTTGGACTTCATCCGGCCACTTTTCTGAACCTCGCAGATGATATCTAAGCGACTTTTGGTAAACACTCACACTCTCCCATATGATGCATATGTACGCCGCGGGCGTACTGGCACGCACGTCAGAAGATCCCGAAGGGATGATCTTCTCCCAGCTTCGTCAGTTCCATCGCTCCTTTGACCGAATTACGACAAGAGTCGGGCTGCGTCAGCTGCGGGCGCTGTGAGCAGCGCCAAAATATGGATGCTGCTCTAGCTGCTCCCTGGCCGCATCCGCGCATCAACATCAAAAGCAGCACTGTGCCCTCCGTCACCCGTTTGCTCCGTTTCTTGTTCACCATTTTCCCAATTTGCCGTTTGCCTCAGTGAGGAAGGGAGAAGGAATGCAAGGGTCTCCGTGTGCCTCTGTGTAGGCTTGCGTGCTCTTGGCACCTTGGCCTTCATCATAAGCGTGGTCAGCTGCCGATACAGATAGAGTAATCAGGTTCAAAATGCAAGCATTTCGGTCGGGACCAAGTCACACTTCGGTAAGAGTGATAATTTAAATAAAGAAATTTCATTATAACAAGGAATTACTACACAAAAACGCAATTCGAATGAAGCGGCTTATGAATCCATTACAAACATAGCGGGACAACCAAAATATTGAAAATTGTTTGAATTAACCAGAAGTACAAGATATCCGAAAGTGAATTATTGCGAGCTATACTGCACGCACCTAATGCAGACTATCTAAGGAAGAGCTTTTCTTTTTCAACCAAGAGTTACCCCTGCGGACTACACACTGGGTGCGGTAATCCGGAAAAAATGGTAAGTCAAATCTGCTCAAGCAAGAGTGGGGACACAGCTGAAAGTGTGGGGAGGCACTTTGGCCAGCGAGAAAATGAAACGAAAGCGGGCATCCCAACCTGCTCGCACGGAGACCTTGTGGGACGAGATGCCCCGCAGGATCCGGTAGCCGCTGGGGGTGGCCGCAAAGGAGATGAGGGTGCCGTCCTGGGTCCTCTGCATGGCGTTGTCATCCACGCCCTCGATCCAGCAGCGCTTTGAGAGCTCCTCCCAGCTCAGAGGCACCTGCACCACCTCGCTGCGCCCCCAGGGGAGTGTGTTCACAAACACCAGGTCGCCTACAGTTTTGTCGCTGCACGTGCCTGCGTTGCAACCATTTGCGTGACTTCTGTGATCATGGGTAACCACACAAATGTAATGCACAACCTGCATATTATAGTTTGTATCTTTACTCAAATGATCCAAGAGAAAGCAGAAAGAGCACTTCAAGTTTCAAAGTAAAAAATAAGAGAAGAGTGAGAAAAAGGAATGGCAAATTGCTACGCAACTGTGTTGCATACGTAAAATGTTTTAGCATCACAAACATTTATGTCATCATTTAGCAGCAAGTCTAGCCTTTTCAGCCAGATGCCTACGTTTACGGCGCTCTTCAACGGATAATTTAATGTGTGGCAAGTGTACACTTCAAATGATAAACCTGGTGATCTTCCATAACCTTCTAACCCACTCATCCTATCCCACTTTTCCTCCTCGCCTACCTTTCTCCTCACTTCACCCCTCGTCATATGACCTCCACATTAACCAGTCAGTGTCAAGCACCCTGACTCCTCCCCTCCCATCTGCAGTGATGTGATTGGCCTAAGCCATTTTGGAGCACCTTTCGGAGTAGCCAAAATGGTGTTTTGGAGCAGCAAATGTGGCCTTTGGAGCAACCAAAACAGTGTTTTGGAGCAGCAAAAATGGCTTTTGGAGCAGCCAAGGCAGTGTTTTGGAACAGCAAAAGTGGCTTATGAAGCACATATTCTTAGGAAAATCGAAATATTTGTTTTAAGTGCTGTACAAACGAATAACACTTCATGTTCTGTTGTGCTCCGATGTGACTTGTTGTGATGGAACTCGCTGCTTGTGGTTTTACTGCTGAGACATCCCACAAGTGTACAGCGCATTGCTGTATGTATTGCCGAGCAATTCTGAAAAACACCTTGCCACTGTTTTACTGGTTCCCCGACATGCCAGATTTTCGTCAAAAGTAAGCAAACGTAAAACAATGGATTGCAACCGTCCCGGCTCGTGCCTCTGACGTTCAATCGTGTTCGCATGCACGTGAGAGAAACTTCGGCAGGCTTCCAGTTGTGCGTGCTTTGTCGGGCGAACGGAGACAATGGCTGTTCGATCAAAACCATTGCACTCCGCTCCTTCACTAACCGATTCCCAAAATGGTATGTAAAATGTCACTGTCGAGCAAACGACAAAAAACAGTCCAGCCACGCGGGCATGCCACACCGGTGAACAAGACACAAGCTAAACACACGCACGCACACGTGCACACACAGACAAACAAAAAAAGAGAACCTGAGTGCATCGATGCAAAACGTCTCCTACATCAATTCCACCAAAAGCAAAGAACCTATTGCAAAGATTGCACAGCATATTGACTGAAGGCAAATCTCCTAAAACGTGCCTTTCCACAACACAGTAGCTACCACTGTCAACCGCAGCACATTTTGTGTGGTCGTCTGCAATTTTCTTTGCAGACGACCACACAAAACACATTTTTCATAATCTGACGTTGAGGTTGTACCACTGACATTGTCAATCCTCTTGAAGCAGTCAACTTTCACAATGTGCCATCCGTGCGTCTTGCCACTCATCGGCGACGGACCTTGGTGTTGACCAGCCAACGGAAAAGCCTGGCTCTGTCTCTATAGTTTCACAGCCTACATGACGAACGGCGAGCTGCGGTTGTGATAATGGGGCTTTCTCAGTTCTGAAGTGTGTTGGTCGGGAAAAACATTACGTCTCTCCTAGTTCAATGTCTTCCAAGCGCCTGCCTAGTGTAGCAAGGATGACTGTGAAGAAGCAAGCAACTCGCTCACGACAGAAAATACCAGAAAAATCCTTCTGCCATGCCTTTGCCAGCAGAATAATGATCTGCGAATATCTTTCGACTAAACCTGGGGGCGCGTGTTTATCTGCAGCTGAAAGTGCACATTGCAATGTTGATCACAAAAAAAGCGTAAAAGCAAACATGTGCCCTGGCAGAAGGGTTTGGATTTGGGCTAGTTGGTTGAACATGTTTAGGAGTTAAAAGCGCTAAAAACGACGGACGAGTAGGAGAGACACACACCACAGTGCGCTACTTGCAACTGGTTTATTATTGGAAAAACTACACGTACCGCAAAACCAACAAGACAATATCCGATTCAGTTCCAACCGTCGCTAATCACACTTCTTACTCTTACACCTGGTGTAAGGTGTAAGAGTAAGAAGTGTGATTAGCGACGGTTGGAACTGAATCGGATATTGTCTTGTGGTTTCGCGGTACGTGTAGTTTTTCCAATAATAAACCAGTTGCAAGTAGCGCTCTGTGGTGTGTGTCTCTCCTACTCGTCCGTCGTTTTTAGCGCTTTTAACCCCTAAACATGTGCCCTGGCCCTTCGGTGCTGTTATGACAGGAAATGAATGCATTATTAATTAATCCGATTATTAATCAATAATATAAATGTGCCCATTAATCGAGCTAAAAAATTAAGACATGCTTACGTGTATGAATGCCTACACACAGCGCATTCCTAGAAGCAGCACACCACGTCTTCTTATCGCACACGGCGCTCTGGCAGTGACATCACGCTCCCCCAATGCGCAGGCAATGCCAACCCCACCAGCTCCACGCCATCCGTGACAATGCATCTGCGTTGCTGTGCTTTTCTTTGTGTTTTATTTCTGAGGCGCACCTGCTTTCACCTTGAGCACCCCGCCGACTTCCATGACAAAGCGTCTGCATTGCTGTACCTTTGGCCAATGGGAATTTAACTACATTTTTGCTGCTACTGACGGTTACTGACAACGTCGGCTTCACTCCATAAAACAGATAATGCTTTTGCATTAAAAATTTTTAATCAATGTTTAGCCCTAAGCGGAGAGCAAGTCGTCTGCTTCTTGCAAAGTTGCGGTGGTGTAAAAATGACCCAGAGTTTCGATTGAGAGGATGGTGGGTAGACCTCAATACTAAATGCCTTGAGGTCTATCCACTATTTTTTCAATCGGCCAAGCTCGGCATTATTACATCATCGCAACCCCTGTGCAAGAAGCAGACGACAGAACCCCTGATATAGATTGTTTTACTGCAAAAGCATTAACTGTCCTATGGAGTGAACTGACATCATCAGCTTCTGAAGCCGTGCGAAATGGCACCTTCCCATGTCCCAATGGAGCGTATGTAGCAGAAATCTGATGGATAGGCTTCCGTTGGCTGGCGTGCATCAGTTCCAAGGAACAAGGTTCCCATTGGCTCTCGTGCGACGTAGTTCTAAGGAATGCCACCAGAGAAGCCCTCTCCATGGTGGCACAGCACACACAGCGGCCTGGCCGCCGGTAAGAGGTGCGGGCCTCGTCACACGGCCCGCTGAGGCGAACTCCGGGGAGGCTACACAGCAGAGCTCAGTGCGGCGCGGCCACTTCACGAGAGCGCGCTCGACCGTCGCTAAACGTTGCCATCCACACCAGTACACCGCAGACAAACTAACAGAGCGGAAGAACGACATTCATGCTTTTGCATTCACAACTCATAAGAAGTGCTTAGGCATCTTTGGAATTTTTATCAAAGGGTAGCGCCATTTTCAATGCTGTAGCGCCATCTAGCGAACTTCAGGTTCCGCAGCCATGCTGAATGGTTAGAAACGTTGGCAAAAGTGTTCTTCGGGGCGCCGCTCCCGCGTTGGGTGTGCTAGTTGGGTGCTTCAAGGTGCTGGGTGCTTCAAAGTGCCGACTTAGGGAGCGTGTTTGAGGATCCTGTGTCAACGAGTGTCTCCTTTGTTGAGAACTGAAAATAGCAAAGTTGAGATGGGCCCATTGCCGGAGTGAGTCGATCAATGATTCAACGATTCAAGATCGATGCATGAGCATGTCTTAGTAATAGAAATTGAGTTTTCCTTTCAGTTATGTACGAATTTTAAAAATAAAAAAATGAAAGCTGTTTACAGCTCCCTGTAATGCCGAATCAGAGAGCAGCTCTTGAGGAGGGGGAGGGAAGGGCACTGAGGGTCACGTGTTCTTGGGGGGGCCACATGACCTGGGGGAGGGGTCACGCGACCTTCACATGACCCCCCCCCCTGAGGTCACGTGGCAGGGGGTCACGTCATTCCCCAGAGAGACTTTTTCCGATAGATTTAGAGGGGAAATTTTTCCGCTAGACTTAGCGGGGGAATTTTTCTCGCTAGATTTAGCGGGGAAATAAATTTACCCATAACACATTGCGTGGTTACGACGACGGCAACACTGATGCCGAAAGCAACGGCGAAGGCGACGCCGCTCAAGCCGGAAACAGGCGTCTAAAAGCTGCGCTCTAAAAGAATCTAGTCAGGCTGTGATGGTCAACTAAGTTCACGGCTCTCTGGTATCGCGCGAGAGATTGCAATTCAGGAAAACCGATAGAACTAATTTTTCAATACTTTCTGGCCACGCCCAGCAGTGAAAATGAGCCTTCAATGTGTTGTTAATGATAAAATCGAGTCAGTGTCGCCATTCAAATAAATTAAGTTAGAAGTAATAAGCTGAAACAGCAATTCTCACCAGAAAACTTGCACGCACCTTGTGAGCGCACAAGGTGCGTGCATGGGCGGTAGAGCAATCAATTTGTTGCACGCTCCATTCCCAATAGGTTCCAAGCCCATTCGAGAAAATGGCGTCGGGGAAAAGTCTTTTCGGTTTACGGACGCACCCCACTGCCGCCGGAGGTCTTGGTCATTTGGAAAGCAATGGAGTTTGAAGACATTGCAGCCACAGTTGCCTTGTCGAATCCCATCCCCCGATAATATTCTGCACTTTCGGCTGTTATTCGTGCAGCTTATTATCGAACACTGGTGCCCGATGACCAGGGGATTCTCGTCGTTGAGTGCACTATCTTTAATTAAATATGGAAGTAAAGAAATGGAGGAAACCGCGAAGAAAACAAGTGAACTTGGAGGAACACACACGTTCAAGGCGTTCATCCGCGTCTTCCGCTTGTTCCTAACTAACCAGCAAAGAGGAAAGCACCGGTAGCCTTTTCCCCTTTTCTCTCTTACCCTCTTTCAGTAAAACGGTCCGTAGAAAAATTTAGCACAGCTGCTCCTTACGAATAAATCGGGTGTACCCCAATTTATTCATAAAAAATCTCGTTTTTAGCAACAACTCACCGAAAAGCTTCTCCAGGGCTTCGTCTCCGAGATGTGCGACTCTCCTCAGCACCCTCGTGTAGATTTCTTCCGCATCTCGGCGCACTTCTGCGATGCAACTGCCGGGCAGCACGTCATGAAACTGGTTGAGCAGCACGTCCTTCCAGCACGCCTCAAAGTCTTCCAACGGGTACTGGGACGCTCCGGACGCGGAGAGCGAGGATGCGACGGACCACAGGAGCTCCGCGTCTCTAAGGGCCAGCTCCGCCCGCCGGTTGAGCTTCTTGGTCGTAGCGTGCGTCGTGTAGGTGCCTTGGTGCAGCTCCAAGAACAGCTCCCCCGTCCAACGACCCAGCTTGCCGAAGGACTCGGCCTCGAGGTGTGAAAAGAAGGCGTCAGGGGTAGAGAGGATGACCCTGTGCGAGTGCGAAGAGAAGGATTGAGCAACAGAAAAAGGCATGGTCGTGCATACGAGATGAACAGTAGATGTACATAACGGGGGGGTCTGTTGGTCAAATACACAAACCATAGCAAAAGTTTCAATAGAGTGTTCTATTGGATTAATGGCAAGTTTTATAATCATATCTTACTATTTATAAGTCACACCGCACCTAGGAAATAACGGGCTTACCCTGAAGTGCTTTTTATCGAGGAGACTGCAATCAAACATAGTCATTCTTGCTGTTCTTAACTAACTTTAGGATGATGCTAAGTTTAGCATGAAATTTAGGTAAACAGGGGGAGCTCCGCCATCATTTTGAACGTTTTCAATAAAACATTTTTAAAACCCATGCTGGGAACACAAGTGCGAAAAATAACTACTTCCCTTTAAAACAAACACAAAAGGACCTTGAAAATAGACTTGGCTTATCAGAAGGAACTAAAATATCTTACTGGATGTGTCTAAATTAGAGTTATGGTCTAAAAATGGAATTAAACAATAAAGGCCCAGTTGAAAAGAAATATTTCTTTAGCTTCTTATCACAAAAATAAACGTTAACGTAAAATACTGCGCAAGTACCTACTTCGGACAAGTGCCCACTATTAACATTTCCGATGCTTTAGAATTCTGCAAATTACGGTAGCTGACCAATTTTTTCGAATTCGGTCAAGTGTCAAAAGTCAGAATAAGAGCAGTCAGAAAAAATGGGTCTGAACAACATTCCCCAAGTCACTGGCCCTTCCCGCACCGATGTCCGAATAATCAAGCATGTCCAAATTTTTGCCATCTGAAAAATTGGTCGGCTACTGTACACGTCAAGCGACCATCCCCTCCGACGCGTTAAGGCGATGGGCTAGAAATCCATTGGGGTCTCCCTGCACAGGTTCGAATCCTGTCGACTGTGCAAACATTTTTTTTTTTTTTATGTGAGCATGGACGCTGGTTGGACGGACAAGGCTAGACCCTAAGGAGCTTCGCCCCTAACAAAGAGTGAGCAACCAAAACTGCTTGAAAGTCAAAGCCGTCCAAACCAATGTGGTCGAAACCCCGCAGTGCTAACAATTAAAGAGCAGCAAACAAAACCCTAAGCTGCTGGAAACCTCAGGAGCGGAAGATGTAATCCAAACCAAGCAGGGAGCTTAAGGGCTAAAAAGAGCGGGGAGCTTTTTCATGCTCCCTATCCTCTCTCTTCCACTTCACGGCCCTCTCCTACCAACTTCATCTTTGTTTCATGCCATTCTATCTCTGTCCCCCTTTCTTTCTTTTCTCTCTCTCTCTCTCTATTCCTTTGCTCCGCCACTTAATGCATTTTGTTGTTGTTTTCGGCGGCGCACAATACCTCCTTGTGCCTCCACTTTGTACTGCACGCTTAATGTTTTGTTCCCTGCGTTTATGGCTTTACACCCCTTAACATGAAAACTGAAACTGCCTCCACGTGGTGCCACAGTGTCGAAGACACGGTCCTAACTTTTAAGTTAATCAAAATATGCAGCCAATGTAGTTCATGCTAAGCAAATATTTTTTGCATTGCATTTATGGGAAACCGACCAAACATTCCTACATTATTTGGCATAGCTGAGAATACACAGAAATCTACTACAAAAATGTTTATTCTAAAATTAAGTTGAGATTAAAACCAAGACTATTTGCCAATTTAACATGTTTGCTACTCTGAAATGCCGAGGCTGTGAGATTACATGTGGCATAAGCAGCAGCACTCAGGTAATAGGCCAGCGACTAAGAGCATGATTTCATTACATTGATTCAGGTAGTTTAATGGAATCAAGACGTGATTAATAGTTGGCAGCCAGCTTAAACAGCTTTAGAGAACTTATGGTTTGCTTATGATTCACCAGCACTGTCTCTAAAGAAAAAGAGTGACAGTTGAGCTCTCAGCCTACCAGTATGAGGACCCAAATGCCACACTAGAAGTGGAATGCTCTGAAAATTTTAGGTATGTGCAAATAGTGGATTCTGAATTCGAAGCGAACTCAAACCAAATAGTGGTTTCAGCAGAATATTTTCGAATTCATCTTGAATAGTATTACTCAGCCTTTCACTACTGCAACATGCTTAGACGAAAACCCAGTTGAACTAGTAGTGAAGGTCGTCACTGAGCTTCCTCTTGTCTGTCCATGCTCTCTTTGCCAACCAGAACCCTTAAAGAATCTTCTAGCAGTTGTAGCAAGAAGCTATTTTGGTCAAAGCTATATGTTGGTATATGGTTTTAATAAGCGCATAAGAGTGAAGTGTAGTAACCCTTTCCGGTTGAAAATAGGGTGCACGTGATGTTTCAATCATGATCGTGCAGAAAGATGTAAGAAACGAATGCGCTGCTTAACTCTGTTTTGCTTGGAGAGAGTGTGACCGCTCGGACAGCAGAATCCCGGCGCTTGGCGTACGGATTATGTCGATCATTCCTCTAGTTGCACTCTTCCACCACGATTTTGGATGATCTTGATTGTAACATCACGTGCACCATATTTTCAGTCACTGAGAGTTACTTTGATGCCCTTATCAAGTTTGTTTCTCGTGACCACCACCAGGGTATTATTTCCGGCTTCTGGTTGGCTACATTCGAATTTGTAAAGACGCACTGGAACGCGCCCAGCCCGCTTTTAATCAATGGCGCCTCCTCATTTGTCTTCTATACTTCCCAGCGAATGGCCAAACTCTCTACATATACGGCTCTGGTCTAACCTACCGCAATCAACACTTCCAAAGAATATGAATACTATTGCAGTTCATCTCAAAGCAAACCTTGAATAGCGTATTATTCGAAACTACTACAGTAAAACCTCGTTATAACAAAATGGGATATAACAAACTAATGGATATAACAAAGTAATCATAATTCCCCTTGCTTGCTATAGTGGGAAGAAATAGATATTGGCTATAACAAACTAATGGTTATAACAAAACAATTACGACCGCTCCTTCAACTTTGTTATAACGAGGTTTTACTGTATTAGAAAATTCTCATATTTTCACAACACTAGAAAATTTTGTTTCCATGCAGTGAACAGCTTGTGCCTTGTCAGCTCAGTATTTTATTAACTCTGTGCAATAGTGCCCAGTCGTGGCTAGTCCTGACAAATTCCTCATATATTTCCTGTCTTCGCAAACTTCAGGCGCCGATTAGATGTACTTCGAATACAATGCTAGAGCTAGTAGTGCATTTGACTGCTTTTTAATGCTCGCACACTCCACAGCCAAACACGAATTCCTCTCCCTCCAAAGGGGATCTGCACAATAACATAAACAAAAGAGGAAATGGATGTGAAGCGTTCAAAGCGGGGCGAGCTAGTTGTGCCTAAGAGCCAGATTTCACATTGGACCACCTGGCCCCACGGATGTCAGCACGAAAAGTTCTGCTCGGAAAACGGTGAAATCTCACCAGTCTGCCTTTCTTTCCCTATGCGGCTGCAGTCCAGAGCACAGGAAATATTGCCCCTATCCCATCATGTCACCCGATACAATGCAAAAAAAGACAAGTACAAGCTAGCACGACAACGCACGAGGCCATCTACAGTCCATCTTGGTCACAATGCCCAAAGTTATGCCACATGCTGCGATCGTAGGGCAATGCCCACGCAAGTTGAAAATATTTTAGTCATAAAACATTCACAGCTTACTTCGGAATTTCAAAATGATAGCCACGACCAAAGAAAGAATACACTTGGAACAAAACAGTGCAACAGATATAAAATTCCATCCATGTTTTTTGTAGTGGTGCCAAGGACAACACCGCATTACCTAGGTATGCCATCAACGTCTTGCAGCCGACTTTGCCGTCGCAGCATGGCCTCTGTGGGTCCCCCGCCTCCATCACCGTGCCCAAAGAGAAGTAGGCTCTGAGACACCCGGCCTTTGTCCTTGAGGTTTTTCACCGTCTTGAGTGCCTGCGGGGAGAGAACAAACCGGTCGGTGCACAACACATAGCCCGGGACATTCGCCTTGATTCCAGTGATCCCACCTGGTTTCATTAGCAATGCAGCTCATATGTGAGGCTGGACACCTGACAAGAAGAAACGCAAGAGGGTCTTGACATTTGCTTTTCTTTTCAATGAAAACATGCCCGAGAAGTACTTGTTTGTTTCTTTGTTTCCCACACAAAGATTTTGGGGCGAAGGGCAAAAGTTTACATTTAGGGTTACCAACTGTCCCGGATTTGGAGGGACTGTCCCGAGTTTTCATCAAGCGTCCCAAGTCCTGGCTTGCCCCTGTAAGGAGAGCTATATGTCCCGGATTTGGTTCAGACCATTTAGTCAGTTGTTTTATGTGATGAATGACAGCACACATGAGCCCCAAGAGCTTAAGCCTCGCTAGTACTGGAGATGTAAAATGAGCTACTAGTTAACGAGCGAGTGGGTACTTTGCAAACAATTATAATTAAGTCACACAGGGACGACTTGAGTTTGACATTCTTCCTCCCGCAATGCCCTAGTTTGTAGATCAGGAAACCTGCTGACTTACCGTGGTAGAAAGATTTTCAAGAGTTGCAACAGACCAAACCTCCCCAGACTTGTAGAAATAGTATTTTCGTGCCTTTGAGCAACACTCCAGTGAATAGGGTAATCTCGATTGTGAAAAACGGTGTGGAAGGACGAAAGGAATTGCGTGAGGAACTCGTTCAGCCACAGTTCCAGGTGAAGCTAAACTTCCATGTCAAATGCGTCAAATCCCATACATTTGAAAGAAAGAGTACCTGCTGCCAGCTGCAAATAGCCAGCTTAATTCTCAGTAATCAAATATTACCCTCGCCACCTCTCCCACCACCACCCCCTCTGTCCTTACTTCCTTCATCAAAGAGTTGGTAACCCTATATACACCCTGCCTGACAAGCCCCAGTCACGCTGGTACGATGCATCAGCAGGAAATAAAAATTATCAATATTACAAAGTAAAAAAAAAAAACATTGGCAGTAAACAATAGCACAATGTTATAAATTTGGTTAGAAATCTACAAAGAAAGAAAGTACTTGACCCATTTCATACAGTGACCATATAGAAAATTATAAATTAGCACTTCAAGAAATTAC
The DNA here is from genome assembly GCF_016920785.2 of Ixodes scapularis. Taxonomy (NCBI): domain Eukaryota; kingdom Metazoa; phylum Arthropoda; class Arachnida; order Ixodida; family Ixodidae; genus Ixodes; species Ixodes scapularis. The sequence goes on from NW_024609835.1 coordinate 168,464,438, forward strand.
TGAAAATACCTATTGGCACTGCAATATACAATGTATGCGGATACAATTTGATTGACTAAATTTATTCCATAGGACGTAAGAAGACACACCTTTTTACATTGCTTTTGAAGCTGTGATGTGAAACACTGTTTTGCACTATTCCCACATCTGGATTATCTTTTTATAAAAATGAGGTACTACCGTAAAATACCGCGCATCCGCCCATTCCACATTAACAGTGACGTGATTGGCCTAAGCCGTTTTGGAGCACCTTTTGGAGCAGCCAAAACGGTGTTTTGGAGCAGCAAAAGTGGCCTTTGGAGCAGGCAAAACTGTTTTGGAGCAGCAAAAGTTGCTTTTGGAGCAGCCTAAACAGTGTTTCGGAGCAGGAAAAGTGGCTTTTGGAGCAGATATTTTTAGAGAAATGAACATATTCCTTTTAAGTGCTGGACGAACGAAGGACACTTCGCTCGCCGCAAAAAACAAAATTATGGTCAAGTTAGACCACCTGGGAGTCTTTCAACATGTAACTGAAATGCCAATAACATGACACATTTTACAATGCTTCAGTTAAATTATACATATATATGTAACGTTATTGATAAATAAGAACCGAACTACACATATTAAAATGTATTTGAAAAAAACCAGCTTATTAGTAAATATCACAGCATTAGCTTGACTACCGTAGTTATATAATATAATAAATGGAAGCTCTCTCCGACTGATGAAACACGTAACTATACTGCAGTGCAATGTGAAATTGTACACGAGACAAAGGTGCATTAAGACTAACGTGTGCTTTTCTTTTTGCTTTTCCCAACTTTATACAAGGCTGCTGCAAGCCTCGCTTTGCCTTTGGCTAGTAATGAATTCCCACTTTCAATGTCTCCAAAGAAACATTGAGACATCCCACAAGTGAACAGTGCTGCGGCCGTTGCCGAGCAATTCCGAAAAACCGCTTGCCACCGTTTTACTGGTTCCCGACGTGCCAGATTTTCGTCAAAAGTAAGCAAACGTAAAACGATGGGTTGCAAGAGTCCTGGCTGGAGCCTCTGTCGGGCAGTCATGTTCGCATGCACATGAGGACAACTTCGGCAGGCTAGCATTTGCACGTGCTTCGTCGCGCGAGCGGAGATGGCTGTTCGATCGAAACAGACACCATGCCACTCCGCTCTGTCGCCAACTGGTTCCAAAATTGTGTGCAAAATGTAATTTCCAGCATACGACAAAGAACAGTCCAGCGGCACGTGCTTGCCAGGCCGGCAGGCAAGGTAAGAGCTAAACACACAGAAAAAAGGAACCTGAGCGAGTCAGGTCAAAACAAGACATCGCGAGTCAGGGTCAAAAAGTACTTGGAGCGTTTTGTACAACGAATGAAGCACTGAAGCGTCAACACACGCCCGCGTCTATCGTTGAATATTTTTTTTTTAAAGACGCGAGACGAGACCTATGAACGACGAGAGCGTGAAACGAGAGGTGGCGAGAAAAACTATGCAAGACCGGATGGTCGATTGATGCAGGGTACTTTTTGTTGGGCAGCCGCTTGCGCTACCTAGCTCGTGCACGATCAATTACGGTACTCAGTTTAGTTTCGGTTTCGAAAGACGACCAAAATTGGTCTTTTGGCGCAGGCTTGGCGCAGATTACCCATATCTTGGCAAAATGTAGCAGGATGTAGCAGGGTTAGTCCCTTGGCGCAGTTTGGCGCAATTGGCGCAGCAATCACATCACTGCATTAAGCACCCATTACCAAATTTGTGAGATCTGAGGAAATACGTACAGTACATTTATATGTAAAATTCATGACCAGTCAAGTGCCCATCCCCCACTTTTTTGCAATTATCTCCAAGGTTTGAGTGGGCGCTTGCCCGGTATTTTACGGTAAGTAAGCTAATTTCAGATTTTCATAAGCTGTCCTCACACAAAGTATTCAGAAGGATTCAATGTAGGGCACAAACACATTGTCTTTTAGCTTGGCTTATTTGGCTATTTTACTGGCTGCCTCATTGAGCTTATCTGATAGCGCGATATGGTAGCTTGTAACAGGCCAATAGAGGGTGCAGCGACACCTGAGCGCATTTTGCAAAGGCGAAACAATGAAATCTGGTATTCACCTGCAACTTCAAGTGATGTTGTTTAATTATTTGCACAATCAATATTGAATGCAGCACCTTAACTCAGTATATTACTCCCTTCCTATCCGAATCACATTAAAACATTTTGCTATCTAGTACATACTCCCATAACTACCATGTAAAAGAATACCTGATAAACTTGGGGCAACATTGCCATTTAATACATCAATTCCTCAAATGTTATTGTATAATGGGGAACTAATATGTGACACAGTCAGCACACAGGTAAAGGATGCTCCAAATCGTAGCCGGAGAAGGAGGAAATTTACTTTCCTAAGATTAGATCTTTCTCAGTAGTGGCCGTTTGAGGAGCTCGGCGCACACAAACATACCCTTGAGTTGCGATAAACCTCCGCCAAGCTGGCAGTAAGTACTTCTATCTAGTCCAAAACATTTGAGGGGAAACTTGTCCTTTACTTGAACAAATAATGTTCCTGCTCTTCAAGAGGTGGTTTCAATAGTGAACCACGTAAGCCATAAGCCAGACCAAAGGGCCAACCTGATCTCTTCGTGCAGTTGCTGCAAGGGACTTACGACACCCGAGAAGTGTGAATTTTTGTAAGGGCCACGGCCCACCTTCTCCACAGCATTACCTCGGCGACAGTGACCTCGGCGCTGTAGGTTTCAGCCGGAGCAAAGTGTGCCAGCACGCTGCTCCCGTCCAGCCCCTCCCAGTGGAAGTTGTGGTGCGGGAACTTGTTCACAAGGTTCCAGCTTAGCTTCTGGGTTAAGAACCGAGACAGTCCACAGATCCTGCAAAGCACACAACTGTCTTTATCAACGCGAGTCAATTACAAGAAAAAAGAAGATCCATTGGTGGATCCTTAAGGAACGCGCTAGCATGACCCTTGGGAAATGCCACAAGCATCCCCCTTTGAGAAACGCTAACGCTGACCCCTTTGCTTTTTTGTTCTGGCTTTCTCTCTTGCTTCCCCTATTTTTTGCAGCCTCTATTTGGCTTTGTTACGGGGTCTGTGTAAGCATTTCCCAAAAGGGGACATGTGTGGCGTGTCTCAACGGTCATGCTAACGCATTCTTTAACGATACACCACTCAACCTTCCTTTAAGTGTCACTTAGCAAGAAGGAGCGTTGGCTTGCCGCTTCTCGCGCCGCATTTCGGCCAGCCGAGCTAGACTCTGCTTCCGCTCCTCCGTCTCATTTGGCCACCTTGCACACTCAGCAGCAGCATCCGTTGCCCGATGCTGCTTTCGCTGTTCAACGGCTTCCCACGCGTGCATTGGCTTCCACTTCATGACATTGCCTCCCTCTCGCCTTTGTCTTTCACTGCTCTCCTCCTTTCTATGCCGCGTGCTTCCCTTTCCACTGTTTTGTCCACAGACGGACGGCGTCCACTGTTCTCTGTCATGTGGGTACTAACTCTAACACATTAAAAAAAAGAGCACCACTCAGTAACAAGTTTGAAGTAGTAAAAAAAAAAAAAGCACCTCGATTTATACTTTACGACTACCATATTTTACGGTGTATAAGACACTTTTTTTCCAAAATTTTCGGCGGTGCATCTTAGACACAGGTGCGTCTTATATACAAATTTTTACTTAGAAACTTGAAAAAAAGGGGGGGGGGAGGTGCGTCTTATACAATGATGTGTCTCATACATAAGACACTTTTTCTCCACAATTTTCAACGGTGCATCTTATATACAAGAGCGTCTTATATACTACTTTTTACTTAGAAACTTGCAAAAAGTAGGGGGTGCGTCTTATACACCAGAAAATACTGTACTCATAAGCATCAAGCACAAATAAAATCCAATCTAGATCTTCGCACATTGAAAGATAGAACTAAACCTGCATATCTTATCATTTTTCACAAAATCTATAGTATCCCTCTTCTTTTCGACACCATTACTCATCCACCATCACACACCTGCCTGTATCGTGACTACAACTTCAAAAGTAAATAATCCATTTGCGAGAACTAATAAATTTCAAGATTCTCCGCTTTCTCTAGCTATTAGAGAATGGAATTCTCTCCCTGAAACAATTGTACTTGAAACTAATCAGAATAAATTCAGTGATCTTGGCAGACACACCTTAAAAATGTTTTCTATAATTTCCTGTTAATTTGTTTTTTTCTACTTCTTTCAAGACACGTCAGTTGTAAGTAAGCGCTCTGTCCTGTCCCCTTCTTCTCTTCCCAATCATTTGCGCTTTTTCACGTCATGTTTAAAATAGTCTTGTGTGAATATTAAATTTTGAGTTCGAAGCGAATTCGAAGCAAAAAATGGTTTTGGCCAAATATTTTTGATTTGAATATCGAATAGTTTTTCTACGCCTTTCACTACCATAGCATAATGCTTACACGAAAACCCAGCCAAACTTGTGAAGGTTATTCCACTTGTTCATTTATAAGCTAAGTTTAATTATCTATATTTATGAACTGTGACCTCACAAGGTCTGACGTCTTGGGATGGCAAGTAAACGACGGATTTAACATAAAATGAATCATACAGAGATGGCCAACTATACCCAATTGAGTGAATTTACAAATCTTGCTATATAAAATATTCTTTTTTTAATTTTGAGTTAAAAAAGAAAAAACCGCACATGATGGACGCAGGTTGTAAGGGTATCTCTGTCTAACATAGTATACTCTTGCATAACAGTCAGTTTAATTTTATAACTTTTACTAAAGTTTCCATCTATTTTTAAATACAGCTAGCACTCGTGCACCATCCCACTTTAAATGTATGCTTTTCTTCAAAGCATGCAATTGCGAAATTCATGAGTGCGCTTCTTACCGAGCACCGGTGTAATGCAGAGAAGCAACACCCGCGGAGATCGCTTCCGCGGGTATTGCTTCTCCGCAGTGCATCCGTGCTCGATAACAAGCGCACTCAACGGGGCTAACCCGCCGCAATCAACACTTCGAAAAACGCGAATAGTGCAGCTCTTTTCGTAGCGAATACTGAATAGTGTATTATTCAAAACTACCATTCGAAATTTCTAATATTCGCATGACCCTAATGTTTAACCAACTAGCCCACCAGTTAATTTTAATAAGATAGACACGGTCGCCTTACAGTACATCGCACGAAGCACACAACGAGGACAGATGAAGTCCGAAGCGCACCTTTTTGCACACAGCGCTTTGGCGGTGACATCACATTGATGACGTATGATTACGCTTGATGACATCACGCTGATAACGTATTTTAGAGCTGTCCGTTTCTGTGTTGAGCAGCGTCGGTGTAAACGTAACCGCGTGCGTTGCATTACGAGACATCACAGTTTCCACGCTAAATTTAGCGGGGAAACTGAACTGGTGTTGAGATCACGTGACGTCAATTTCCCTGCTAAATTTAGCAAGGGAAACTTAACTTGCTAAATTTAGCAGGGATAGTGATGTCATATGACCTCAACACCAATTCAGTTTCCACGCTAAATTAGGCAGGGAAATTGAATTGGTGTTGAGGTGACGTGACATCAATTGCACCACTAAATTTAGCAGGGAAATTTCTGCAAAATTTCAAGCTAGATTTGGCAAAAAAATTTCACTAAATTTCCCACTAAATTTAGCAGAGAAATTTCCCTGCCAAATTTAGGGGAAAAATTTTCACTATATTTAGCCGGAAATTTTGCGAAAAATGCCCGCTAAATAGGACGCGAGGAGGAGGAGGGGGAGGAGGGGCATACCCTCCCCTCTTCCTCCTCAATAGATTTCTCATTACAAAGAATTGTAAATGTCTAACTTTTTTATGGCCATCTTTAGGTCACTTTGCCGACGGACGCCACTTGTATGTCCCATACTGTTACAAGTGAGGTCACCCCAGAGGTTTAGGACGACTTCTAGGACGACCACAAAGACAAGAGTCGTCCTTGAGCATACGATTGACCAGCACCATGCCGCTCAATCACATTTTTATGGCCATTTACTCCGATTTGTCACTAAATGGGACAAACAAGGCTTTCACCTTAATCAACTTAACTGAACTTTTGAAACATCACAGGCTTCTATTCACGGCATCACTGCCCGGATAAGGATAAGGGTATCCTTACCTCATGATCTGGGGCAGTTGAGCACTGTAGCCAAAGGTGTCAGGAAGCCAGAACTCCTTGCAGCGAGAACCAAACTCCTTCTCGAAGAACAGCTGGCCGTACAAAAACTGCCGCACAAAGCTCTCCCCGCTGTCAAAAGGAATAGAAAACCGGACGAAAACATGTCATGTTGACATACATGGGGAGGTTTAAGAGTGAGCTTAATTTCGGAGAAAAATAATTTAGCTTCTTTGGTAATTTTCTTTTCCTCTCAAAGTTTACTTGCTCGGCAACTTTCAGCATAGTTGCCACTAATACCAGTGCATTTTTTCTGACCATGGATCGAAAAATATTAACAAAAATCATTGTTGCCGATTCACAAAAATTGTCTTTTGTCGCTTTTCCAGCTGTTCCTGACTCCCCGATGTTGTCACCTTTGTTCTCATATCTTTTTCTGCGCAAAAGAGCCTTGATTTTGTGGGAAAGAAAGAGACATGCTGGTGCCAGATCACAAGGTGTAAGGACAGTTAAGCCTTTGGGGTTTGGGGGGACAATATTCGTGGTCCCCCCTGCCAATTTTGCTGTTGTTTTGTTGATCGGGTGAGGGGTATTTTCTCATCTGCTCTCGGCCGGCTGCGTGTTTGTCGTATGCGTTTTTCTTTTTGTGGTGAGGATCATTATGTTACGGCAAAGGCACTGTGGTGGCATGAACTGACAACATGCCAGACCCTACGGGTCTGGACAGTGATGTCAGCCGGCGTCCGTTGCGGGCTTAATAAATGTCGGTGTCGACTACAGGTCCGCGAACTTCACATGCCCTTGTAAAGGCTTGAAACAATTGGCCGTCCCCTGCCCAAAGACAAGGAGATCCGAGCCCTAGATAGCCCCCGCCCAGCATTATGGCTGAAACTCCTTATACCTTTAATATGCCACCAGCCGATTTCTCGCTTTTCCACAAAATCAAGACTCCCAGCACGGAGAAAGCTACAAGGACCAAGATAATGCCATTCCGGAGATTCTGAAACGGCTGGATAACTGACGAAAGACGATTTCGTTGAGTGTTAGGAAAAATAGATTCACTGTCTCAAGAAATGCATCAATATTAGCAGCGATGTACTATGTTGAGAAGTGCTGAATACTGTAAGTTTTCAAAAAGATTACCAAGGAAAGTTATATATATTTTTACAAAAATTATAATTACTTTTGCACCTGACCTACATTCTCAGGTATGCCCGACGATCAACAACAACCCCATCCCTTCCCTACCGCTTTTTGCTATGAAAATGTCGACGATAATACTGTGGTTAATAGAGATGCTGCAAATTTTATTTCAACCATAGGTTCAAAGACTAAACCAAGGGGTCCAAAATGTTTAGAAAATCTTCTATCTTTCAAGCCTACAAAGTTCAAAGGTTTGATGAGCTTTTAGCTTTTGAGCAAAACGTTCAACAAATTTCGAACAAACTTTACCCTCCAAGATTGGTAAGAAATATAAACACCAGAAAGATATGAATATGTGGAGTGGAGTGGAAATTGCACTGAAGCTTCACTTAGTCATTAGGTATTGGGGCCCACTTTGAGCTGGCCTCGGGCGAGTTTAATTTGGTTGTGTGTTGCTCAACCTGGAGCTGTCCCGGGTGCTGTGCGTGTATCCCTGTGCCCAGTATCTTCTTTATCCCACATGCTATTCCACTGAAAATAAATGCCCAGAGCGACTACAACTTTTTGGAAAGACTGCTGTCGTCATATGCATGCGTCATATTTCATATATTGTATAGTTTCATAAAGCATCGCATTTAGGGGGTGTTCAAGTAGAAAGAACGTCCACCGGAATGCGTCAAAGCTTTTCATTGAACCGTTCAACTGGTTCAACGCTGGTTTCTTAAGTTTCAATCATCATCATCATCAAATAACGAAAGTAACAGGTAGTACCGCGAGTATAAGAGTACTGAGAAGAAAGGAGTCTCTTTACCATTAATGAAATGGTCAACCTTCTCAGCAAAATTTGGCACATATTTCCCAGTTTTTCAAGATGAATCCGTGAACACTTAATTCGAAACTGCGAATTTCAATATTTGTTTGTGAGAAGCGGGGACTTCAAACTTGAGTTCGAAATTATCTATGTTTTTAAACTTGTACACGAAAGAAGTTCAAGGTTTTAATATTTTTCAAATTTAAATCTGAAAAAATTTAGAGGCCTTTTAAATTTTTTAGCATGATCTATAAAGAAATTTAAAATCTTTGAACTGAAACTTTCATAAATCTTGACATATTCAAACTTTCCTAATTTGAACAATAAAGAGGTTCAAATTTTCTAGACCTCTCAAACCTCGAGAGGTTTGCGGCCTCCCGAGTGGTTATTGAAGATGTTTCGTGCTTAGAGCGGACAACAAGCACTTGCACTCATTGCAACCACACATAAGGCTTCTACAGCAATTTAGAGACTACACTAGATATTAAAAAAATGACCGCATCTCCACGTGGTGAATGATGTTGATTGGGGCGAAGCTCTGGTGGTGCTGATGATAGTGATTCTATTGTTCATAGGTAGTGCTCATGGTGCCGATTTTTTTTATTGCTGATAGGTAGTGCTGAGTTCCGGGTTGCGTTTCGACTTCATTACTACTGCTTTATGGTCGGTGAAATGCACAGCCAGTGGTTCTTCTAGCGGATCAGCTTGGATCCCCTAGAAGCCGTGGGAACGCATCTCCACCACTTAAGTCAACGGTCCATGTTAGAAAGAGAATATGTGGTATGGAACGTGGTTATATACGCATTTGAGCATTTGACCGCAGCACCCTCTCGTCTATAAACGTTGAGCCAATGCATGCAGAGTTTAACGCGATTATATATGCATTTGACCGCAGCGCCCTCTCCTGTATAGACGTTGAGCGGCTACATGCAACGTTTCATCTATGACAGAAACCCCAGCTCTTGAGTTACTACCACATCTCAGAGCCCCCTACTCATCTCGCAGTCGTGGCTGAGTGGTTAAGGCGATGGACTAGAAATCCACTGAGGTCTCCCCGCACAGGTTCGAATCCTGTCGACTACGCAAACATTTTTTCTTTTTATGTGAGCACGGACACCGGACAGACGGACAGACAAGGCTAGACCCTAAGGAGCTTCGCCCCTAAAAATATAAGGTATGCAAACTAAAAACATGTTCCCTATACCCCATTCCCCTTAAAGTTCTCTTCCAGGGGAAATGGGGAATAGGGAATGAGTTTGGGGTGAAGGATGAGGCAGATGATTATTTCAGTTAAAAAAACTAGCATAATACTTGAGGGTGTAGCCAGGCCTTCCACTGTTTGTAAAGAGTTAACAGCCTGGCATCCAGCAAAAGTAGTTTAGCAAAATGTACATGCTTGCAGCTTTAGGAAAGAGGGCTGGCCATGCACCAAATGCAGTAACACTAAGAATGATAGTAATTACTTAGAAACTATTTCGTGGAAGAGTGTACTGGGTGTCTCGTAGGAAAGGGCAACCTGTCTATTTCACTGCAAAAATAAATTATGCATTGCCGAATGCTCGGTCACCACCAAAATGTATCACTAGCGGTTCGGACCAGACGTGCGTTTTAGAACTTACCATTATCTGATACAAGTCACGAAAGATTTTCAAAAAGTTTCGGTAAGAAAATGAAGCCCGTTTCTGGTAGTAGATGCCACTCCTCTCCGCACATTTGTGGGCTTCGTTTGCCGCCATTTTCACACTGAGAATTTCAGGAAATCACGAACAATGTGGCACAAAACTGCACACAGAGATAATGGTAAGTTACAAAACTCAGGCATTTGGACTCAATGGCTAGCGCTACATTTGGCTAGAAAATGAGCTTTCAGCAATGCATACTTCATTTTTGTGGCGAGAAATAAAATTTTTTTCTCTCTGAAACGTTTGGTACAGCAGTAATGAGCACAATGCCATCATGGTGTCCAAGGTGATACCTGGGCAAGTTCCCGTCCATTTCCACCCAGGTCCCACCGACAGGAATGAACTGCCCCTTCCTTGCATAGTGCTGGATTCTCTCGAACAACGAAGGGTAGTCCTCCTTGATCCACTGCAACTGCTGAGCCTGGAAGATTCGCATTGTCCAAAAAGATGATTTTAACAAGAGGCCAAAGCCCTGTTCTTGTTGAAGTGTCTGCTCCAAAGAAGCCACTGCAAAAAGCACCACTTGGACCTCTTTAGTTACAAATCACTATCACTAACAAATGCAAGATTTGACAACATAGAGATCAAAGAGCTCGAGGGAGTCTGACAGTAACCATAATATGGGTTACAAAGTTTGGCCATTGTGAACCAATAACACAATGAGCCTGAACATTGTACTGGGAATGTGTACCTAAAGGTTGACTCTCAAAATATCTTCCAGAGGGGTCAGGAGGTTCTCCCTTTCTCTCTTTATACTTGTAAATGAGTGAGAAAAAGAGTTCTTTGTGTATGAATTTTGGGCAACACAAACACCCTAAATTTTTGAACAAAAATTTTTTTTCTTTTAAATTTAAGGAGCCTCTCAATTACCTTTTAACTAATGCTTTTAACCAAAGTACCAAAGTAAAACTTTGATACATACTGAAATAAAACATGCATTGGTTCCTTATTCCATGTGCGTGCAGTACCAGAAAAAAAGAAGGTATGGCCCATAATACAGGAATGTTGACTGTGCCATCACCATGCAAGTCTCACAGGGGTTTGGACTTCCTTGGTCTCATTAGCACCTACCAATGCTTCCGGCTAAGCTAATTTGCATTTGTGTGTGTTGCAGCCGTGCGACTTACCTGAGAACACGCAAAGCGGTACTGCGGATACCTCTCCATGAGTAGCAGTGCAGAGGCAAAGCTCCTGGCGCACTTGCGCTTGGTCTCAGCATAAGGCCACAGCCAGGCACTATCGATGTGACAGTTTCCCACAGCCACAATTGTGTGCTGGCTCTCCCCGTTCCGCTGCGAGAAGAAGTGGTCCGCTATTTCCTTCGCTGCCTTCAGCGAGCCCCTTCAAACGAGAGACAGAGTGGGAGAGCACAGTTGGTTCCCAGGCCAGCGAGTGTCACAAGCATGAAAGAGACCTTGCACTGGGGGTCAGTTGGTTAATGAAAAAAATCTTTTCGGTTACATTTTTTATATTACATATATTACAAAGTATTAATTAATAGGAATGTGTTTTTGATTGAACCATTTTTAATGTCAGGGAGAGTCAACCACACAAACAAAATCTAACCCTACTCATTTCACCTTTTTTTTTCTTCCAAGGAATAGTACTGATGAATGGAAGATGCAGTCAAAGGATGTATTCTTAACTATAATATTCAAAATGCTGTTTGGTATAGTCGTTTGACAAGTGTTTGAAGAATAGTGTTTCCAGTCTTCCAGTCCCGCTAAATGAAAAATGTCTTTTTTACCCCAGTTGTTTCCATATACTGTAAACAACTCTTTTGTCGCGGGCTTAATATTTTGGGATTTAGGTCAAAGCCAAAGTTTTGGAATAATTCACGGGTTGTAATTTTCACGACGCGGTGGGATCTCAATATAGATTCTAATGTGTTTACATTTTACCAAAATTGTTTGCGGGACCTATTGTTCTCGAATTGTAGGCGATTCGCAAAATCCACAAAAATTAGGTCCTCGCGAAAATTAGGTCCTTGCAAAAATTAAGTCGTTTACAGTATAATGCACCTTTTATACTACTTACGTTTATAGATAATGTTTTGGTTGTATTTCAGTTATGTCACTGAACGTTCCCTTTCTTTTTAACCCAAACCTTACAAATTGTTTGACGGTGACAAGGTTTTTTTGTAAGTAAATAAATAAAAAGCACTATGCAAAAGAACATGGTGTAGAACGAAACAGGGCAGGTGCGACTTCCATTCTTTCCAAATCAACTGTCAAAGGAAACAATTTCCCTTTCAAGTGCGTGTTGCATCTTCTATAGATGCAAAAAAAAATGGTTTCTCATGATTTTGCACATTTACTCAAAAAGACAGTGACATCTCCGAAAATGTTTTTTTAATTTATTTGCCAGTCGATTTAATATGATGTCAAGAGACTACTCAATAAATATTTTTCTACGGAGTTGCATATATTTTTAATAAAGCGAAAAACCTCAACTGCTCGAAACCGAAATCAAAAAACGAGCATGGAAGTTGATCGCTGGAAGTCATGTAACTACACCCGACTACATTTTTTTTTCCCGACGCTTTTTCGGTGTGTGGAGGAGACGACAGAGTTACATTCTCCGCTTGTCATGCGATTGTTTGCACTTTATCCCTACCGCTCAATGTTCTGCGCTTGAATATCAAATGGCCAGTACCATGAACGACAGTTCCAAAGTAGCGGCCCCACATCCATCGTAACGTTGATCCGTCGTGCACCGCCATATTGATGATGGCATATGCATGTACTTCTTGTAATCTATACAACATTCTTTTTTTTTTTTTCTATCAATGTATTTGCAGCTTTTTGGAGGTCACAACAATGGGGTTCGTATTCTTTCCTTTTTTAATACTGAATGTGTGCCTTAGATGACTCATGAGTCATGACTTTGAATATATTTGGTTCATGCCACTGACCAAGGCAAATGGAATGAGCACAATTGAAACCGGCCAATTCTTGACCGGCTGTTTTCCGGTAAAAAGAAAACGAAGATTGAGCCACAAAGTTTGCTCTCAGTATTCGGGCTCTTACTGGTCATGTTCAAAAATGAAAATCTTGGCGAGCATAAATACCTTGTCAGTGTCCCTTTAATGTTTAAATGAGCCAATGAAAAAAGTGTTCCTGCATTCAGATTTTATGAAACTTTTAATAATTTTGATGGGGCTACACCTATAAACAGGGTTTTGAGTTTTCAGGCTTTTTTTTAATTTTTGAAAGTTGATGCTTTCATGAGCATGTTTTTATCAAGACAAAGTTTTCTAGGGCTTGCCTCCGATGGTTGACCACATGCGCATGCAGCACTGTTTTGGGTGGAGAAGTTTCGTATTTGACGCTAACCTGTATGGGTTGACTGCAAAAAGACTAACATTGTATTTTGTCTAGCTGCGTTGTATAAGCCCCGAAAGCAAACACAACCGTTGCTGTGGTCGCCGCGCTCTGATTGGGTGAGGTGTACCGTGACGTCAGGGGAAGGACTCCGCTTCTCGATCTCACATCCGGCTCGCTTCCCCGCCCCGGTTTCCCGGTTTGGCCGTTCTGTGCCGCAAGCACTTCAAGGAGCGGGACCTTGTTTACCCGGTGTAGAAGACGCTGGGTTAGGCTGATATCAATGTGTTTCCGTACCTTTTATAAGCGTGCTTGACACTTTTACCTTTATAATTGGGTTACAAATCCCAAAAGCTGTCGGAGGAGGCAATTCCACCGATGAACCTCCTTGTCGATCCACAGGGCACAAGAAAATTATGCGAGGGGTCGGTGAAGTGGCGGTGGCACAAGTGTTTCAGACGCCGGAATTCTGTTCCTTGCGTGTTTATGATTTAAACAATATTACATCCCGCTTTGCAGGCGTTTGCAATGGCATTTATATCAAAGGTTTTTGTGCAGTCGGCAAATTAGACCGCGACTCTCCGCGTGCCACTCTGCCTGCGTTGGTTCGCAGATGTTTTAAAGGCCATAGATCTGAAGGCCTTTGAAGTGCTCGTGGAACAGGGTTGTTTTACATAAATGTAGCTTCTTCGTGAAATAATGATATAGTTTGTACACGTATGCAGGCATGTTTTATTTTTAGAAGATGCACAATTACTGGACATCTGTTTGTAGGATAGCAGGAAAAACGGCCGAATCGCCCCCAGTCGCCAGTATGAGATGTATTGAACTGCGTAAAATATGCACAGCAATAGTACTGCAATTTGGAATGTTAATACTTTTTCCTGATATTCTTCCTTTACTCCAGCCTTGTTTATTCGGAAAATACACCGTTTAGTTTGAAATGTCATTTCCAATTAACAGAGACACTGCTGCAGGTCCCCAAAAGCTTCCTCGGCTTCCAAACTCTCTACAGCTTGACCCTCTGACAACAGAGGAAAACAGGAGGAACAACAAGCTATCGAACAGCTCTCCATTGGTAGATGCTGCAGTAGTAGTAGAAAGAGTGGAACCTGTGAAGGGTGACAGTTTGTGTGAGAAAAGCTTCTGGTATTTTAGCTTCCGGACAATTTGATTTAGCTAAAAATCTCAACTTTAGAGCCTAAGGAACTACCGTAATACCGGGCTAGACACCTTCGCTTACGTTTGTTCTACATTTCTCGAGGGATGATATAAACAAGTCCACATATACCACCAGTGCAGTCCATTGAAATACTGTCCGAATTCAGCAAAGGTCAAATGTGAGCAATGCATATAAATAAATGTTCCTTCTTTCTTTACTTTGCCTCTGTACTTGGGTTGCCTCACTTGTATTCCCTCTCCGTGGCCCAGACTATATTTAACATGTTGCTCGAGCAGCATGCAGCTTTTTTGTTTCGGCGGTTTTGTTTAAAAACAGAGAAACAAAACAAAACAAACAAAAAAACGAAATTGTATGCATAATCTGCCAATTCATTTCGACCATCAGCAGCATTGATTGTGTGACATGCTAATCTCTAGTGAGGGTCTAATTGTGGCCATATTTCTTCATTTTTGTATACCAGCTGCAATTCATGCGTTGCCTGCCCTGTTAACCATGCCTGAAATGTTAGTTGGACCTTTGCCTGCAGCTACAGGCCACACCTCAATGAAGCAACATATGAAAATTTACACTTCCTATGAAAAACGTGCACAAAAAAAAATTATATATAAACGAGCGCGCCGAAAGCTAACGTCGTCAAACCCTTCACAGGACGAGCGGGGTGAGACAGGGAAAAATTCTGTCCTCGCCGTGACGTCACCCCGGTTCGCCGCAAGGGGGCGCCACGCAAACTTCTCGAGGCTAATAGCGAACCTGTTAAATGAACTCACCTGTTGCTCAAGTCCACGCAGTTGACAATCTCGTTTGCAGCAAACATGGCCTCGTAAGAACGACTCCCGTCACTGGGAAGTTCTTTCGCCATGTCAACCAACAGCTGCAGATCTGTGACTAAGGAGTCAACCTGCCAATCGAAATGACGGTGACAAGTCAACGAAAGAGATGCTGAACCATAAACTCACGCAAACAGGTAATATGACTTGGCAAGGTTATGGCAAACAGGTAACAACACGAATGCACATAACAGAAAAAAAATAAAAAATAAAAGCAGTTTTCTAAAAAAAGAAAGTTAATCTTTTTCAAGTTTTTTAATGGTGGTGTTTTAGTAAAAGTCTGGCCACACATAACTGGATTTTTAAATAACTTTTAAGTAACAACAACCCAAAGAATGATTGAGTAACATCAATATCAGTTTTGGTCTTCCCATCATGATAGTTGTGCCAGTGCAAGTAAGACGGATAGCAGGAAGGGAATTCTTACACTGGTGCCGAGCATGGGGCCAGTTTAGAAATTCCTTTGCTGCTACCCGTCTCGAAGAATGACACAATGCACCGGTTCAACAACATGCAGTCATTTATTTCCAGTCATTGCCCGCACTGCAATCCCAAAAGTTTTTGCGCATTCACTGCGACGGCCTTTATTCAGCGGGTAGTACACGCTCAACCAGTCTTGGGTAAGTTACTTTTAAAAAGTAATTCGTTACAGTTACCGTTACTTTCAGAAAAAAGTAGCGAAGTTACCGTTACAGTTACCGCAACAAAAGAGTAACTCGTTACAGTTACTTTCAAAAAGTAACGACGTTACTTTTCAATAACGCAAAAAAAAAGTTAGGAAAAACTAGTGTATGAAAGAAACAAAATATAGACACGAATCAGTCAGGCTTCCACCATAGCGGTAAATTCGAACTTTATAGTTTAGCTGGAAAATTAGTCAATATTGTAAAAAGAATAAAGTCCAAAATTCAACTAAATGTGTTTTCTCAGATATGAACACGAAGACTTGTTGTCGGAGTACTCCTTGTTGCAAAGTTTGCATACTGCGGTCAACTTGTTAGCAACCCCCTTCACAACAGCAAAATACTGTCTGTACGCCGTTCACGCTAGTTCTTTGTTCTCATCAATATCCCTATCCTTGGTAGCACTAGCACATTGCTTGCTCGTTGACGGTTGCGCTGGGCTCACAGAGTCCTTGGACATATTTCAGTACGTACACGGCAAGCCAGAAACAAACCCCGCGCAAACAGCAGTAACTTTTGCCTACACTGTTGACACCACGCCGGAGCAAATCAAAATATGAGACATACGAAGTGCCGTCCGCGTGTATTGTTGTTGCATGGTTGATTCACTCAATTAAAAAGTGTGCGCAGAAAAAAAAAAAGACCGCAATAGAGATAGTGTTTCAAGATACTAAGATGTAAGTGTTCAGTCACAAAGCATATGCACATGCGTAAAGATAACTAGATTCTTCTTCTTTTTTTCCATCAAATCTACACGTGGCTATATATTCGGGTCATGACTTGCGAGAAAGAATGTATTCGCAAGTTTGTGCAAGGCCAACTGACACTCGAAATGTCGGAACAGACAATCTGGAAAGTGCAAGGAATAGCTAGATTATACTCGTCCAATGATATATAATTCATAAAAAACTGAAAAGTAACGACAAAAGTAACGTCGTTACTTTCATCGTTACTTTAGAAAAGGTAATAGAACTACAGTTACAAGTTACGTTCTTAAAAAGTAACTCGTTACAGTTACAAGTTACCGAAAAAGTAACAAAGTTACAGTAACATGTTACTAGTAACGCGTTACTACCCAAGACTACGCTCAACTGACTGGGCGTTGCACTACTTATGGCACCTTCGCTGAGCTTTTATCTTTCTGTGCAGTGCTGAAGAATAAAACACCTTTAGACGTCCAAAGTCGGCTAGATTCAATGTTGCAAGACAATCAAAATTGCCAGATTCACGCCTCTATCGCTAAGGTATGCATCTTTTATCTTTGTGTGGTAATGTGAGAACATGTAACGTCCCAAAACGTTTTTTCCTTTTTTTTTTTTGTGTGTGTTTTTAGTTGCATGAATTGGTGTTTTTTGGCTCACACTCTTAGTGTGTCTTCGACCTATGCTTCAACAGCATTCAAATTTTTGTTGCTCCTTTGTAAATTCCACAGGATCTCGCGTTCAGCACAAGAGCAGGCAACCTTCTACATGTGTAACAGTTTGAGAAGCTCAAGTTTGTATTGCCCAAAACAAGTCCTCACGAGTCTCCTTCCGCAAGGTCTCATGGGCAACGCAGGAGGTCTATGACGTCGCGGGCACAACGGATATCCCGAAAGGTATCACACTTTTTGGTGGCCGCCAAAATCCGGCATTTAGAACGAACAATGTAGCCATCAGCTCAAAATACACGCGTGAAGTTATTATTTACAGGTATTAATGATCCTATTCAACTTATTTCCTAATGTCCTGGATAAATTTTAAGTTACAATTCAGTATCCCTTTAATGTTCCTTTGACACAGTGTTACAAAGTGGCTGTACTTCTCTTAATGTTCTGCCATTTCCAACTGTCGGTGGCTCGGTTAACAGCAATAGGTAAGGGGCTACCGACAAAGTGGCTCTCACCTCCCTGTCGTAAACTGCAATGTCAGCTTTCTTCAGAGTGAACATTTTGTCTGGATCGGGGGCACTGATCATGGTCGGGCTGCCAGCACCAAACAGGTCGTTGCAAGCCATCTCAATGAAGAACTCATGATGAAGGCAGGACACACTGGCCGACGGCGTAAGCACAAAGAACAGCCGTTCTTGGTGCCCGACTCCACCTGAAAAGGGTTTGTCCTTCCACATCTAGGACCCAGTCCCAGTCAAAACGACAATCTGCATCTAGTATCTTAACAATAGTTAGTGGAAACACAGGTGCACACGACATCGGGTATTATCAGAACACTCTAAAGGCCCGGCACTCTAAAGGCCCGGTGTGAAACTGCAGAGCGTTTGTAACGACAACGCAAACACTCTGCAGTCGTGCGCTGGGCCGTTAATGCGCTCCGATAGTACCCGGTGCCACACCCTCCTGTGTTCCTGCTAACTGTGGCTAAGATAGTACAAAGTAGTCAGATTTTTTTACATACTGTGCTCACCAAACTTGTATGAGACACAAAAACTATGTTTTATCCATGGTATAAGAGGGAGAGGTGACTAAACGGGGCTGCTTCGCGTGGTGCGATAACGTTCTGCGTTCTCTGGCGCACCGACAGATGGCGTTACAAACTCTGGCGCGTTGAGATGGCCTGTCGGAGTCAGTTGTGTGGCCCATAAGCCCTGCTCTCTCGCTGCTAGCAGTAACTATGATAGCTTTTGCAGCACAATAATAATGCCAAACAGCTCGCGAATCTACTGTGGTGTGTGCTCGAAACTACAAAGGCGCTCCAATAACAATCCGCCTTCAAGGGGCCATGTGGCTCCCCCAAGTCAAATAAATATTACTCTATTACTATCACTTCCGCCGTGTAGAGGGTTCTGCAGTTCTCCAAACCCGATTTGACGAAAACGATCAAGTGCCACATAACCCAAGTATTATACCAAGTATTGTAAATTGATGCTGACCTCAATCACTTTAGCATTGTCTCTTTATAATGGGAGTTCAAAACGTTTGATAGACAGTCAGTTTATTTTAAGATGCATCTAAACAATATAAGGAATTTTTCAAACTGAAAATCAGCAGTTTAATGGGTACTTAAAAGAAAAGCGACGCCACTTGGCAACATATACAGCAGCTCAAAAAAGCTTGAACAGCTTTTCCGTGTTTCTTGACTTTCTTTTTGCCTTATTTTGCTTCTGCTGCTTGCAGTGCTGCCTCATCCTCATGCAAACATAGTAGTGCAGCAGCTTTGCCAGAATGTCTTCCTTGTGCACGGAGCAAGGGGAACCTAAAAGGGTGTGTGAGCAACAGATGCGAGTGTCTTACTGTACACATGATTATCGCTTGGCTGTCGCACAAACTCCTTCTCCGTGGCCTTCAGCAGGTAGTATACATTCAGGTTCGGATGAGTGAGCTTTTCACATGCTTTGCGGTTGACTACACCTCCTTCTGGGAGGCCACAAAATCCCAGCTGTTTGACGAGACCATTTCTGCAAGCTAGACAAGTGGTCTTGTTACCAATCTTTGTACAGAGGTAACCAGTGGCATGATATTATAGTATTATAGAATTTACAGTCTCTGCACATCTGTAATCACAATTGAAGACATCTTCACACCCCAACTTCCTTCCACAATTAGTCCGTCGAGTCTTTCCTTCAAGCTATCAAGCCATGCGTTTGCTGCACGCCATCACGAAATGCTACCCTTATGTCAGCAAGAGTGATGCCTGGCACGGTCCTTCTGCAGTAACGGTGCAGTTCCCAAAGTCTGGTGGCAAATAGTTCCCAAAAAACACTTGAGGCAATCTTGGTTCATTTTGGCTGTCAATACATAGTCAATGCCACAGCCACAGCAATGCCACAGCAATGCCATAGTCAATGCTACAGTAGGTAGTTCAACAGTTCTACAACTGACTTCAACATCCCTCTGAGGCCTTCTGCAGTAGAGGGAGTCAAGAAAAAGCTCTTGTTAAATTTTTTAGCCTTTTGAAGCGAACACTGGAATAAGCTGGAGATAGCTGTCGGCAAGTGTAGCAAAAGCAAACACAAGGCCATGGTCTGCAAGTTCCTCAGTCACCATCAGCCTGTCCATGGTCAACGAACCCAGAGTATGTCATTGTCTTCAAATTGACAGCCAGTTCCTTCACAACTTAAATTTCATCGATTAGCAACATCCTTCTTCGTTCCATAAGGCTCTTGGTTGCCATCTTGGCTGCAAAAGCTGTCAAAAACAACTCATCAAGGCTACACTTCAGCCTCATCATGCTGATGTATTTCTTGATGGTGGGGTTGCAGGGCAGAGGAAGGGTGTCATTGGTCCTCAAAACGGCCTATGTAGAGGAGCTTCGAATGTGAAGAAGAAGACACAGCAGGAGCCACTCATCACAGCGTGCCTTCGGTTTCTCTTGGTTGTACATTGTGTCACTGAAATGCACTCTGTAATCAGCAGTAATTATGCAGATGGAATGTTGTGCTGCTCCAGCCAGTGCTGAAGCTCATCATTTTTAAACAACTTCATCTTGTCTTTTGCAATCTGCAGCTCCTTCAAGAGCACCTTGTTTCTTGCCAAAAGACATACCTTAAATCTTCTCAAAGACGTCTTGGCCATGCGGGGTGTTTCTATGTTGTTTTCATTGGCTTGACTGTAATGGTGCCCCAATACACTGTAGTGTCCTCTGTTCTTCTTTTCTTGCCAGCTGACAAGAAATGTGGATGCGCAAGGTGTTGCAAAGGGTGCTGCAAGCCTCGCATACAATCCCTTAGGTCAGTGTCATTGAACAACGAAAGCGCCTCCAGTTTCTTTGAGGGTCACCACAAGCACACTCCTGCTCTGCTTTGAGATTTTCCTCAATGCTGGGACCCCCAAATGAATCTTGACTGCTTCACTGTGTTAAGAATCTGTTCTACTTCAGAGAGGAGAGACGTGGCCGCACTTACCACGAGAGCAAAGTTTGAGCAACTTTCCCAACAAAAGTACACTTGCGCTAATAATGCTCATGAAATGCATTGCCTTTGACATGTAGAAAGGCAGTCCCTGCGAATCCTGTTTCACAAGTTTCAAGTAGACAATGTACTGGACACCCTACATTTCTTCGCAATATACAGCCGAAGAGGCTTCGGGAAGACGTGTAAACTGTGTGCTTTGTAACAGGACGTCGAAAACAGATGGGGCAAGATCTGCTGCTTTGTTCCTTTTCTTTCTTGGGGACTAACACCTGTTCTCAAACTGTTCCGATGAACTGCCATGGGTATCTTCAGCACTCGCTGTGCCTTGAAAGAATCCTCCTGCAAGAAGGAGAACTCCTCCCTGCAGGACTTGTAGCCGCTGTTCTAATTGGCCACAAAGCATTTCCCCATGTCCATTCCTCATAGAACGACACAACACACAAGCGTGGCAACTTTAAATAAGACTCAATGCTAAACAAGCAGCGAAATAACAAGAGCCGAGAGGCATAGAGTGGCGCCGAGCCAGTAGAGCGGGCAGGTGCGGGCTTTAAGGTCGGGCCTTTGGGCCTGAGTTAGCCACTCCATTTAGCGAAGAGGCGCTCAACTGCGAGAGCCACTGGGTATGCACGGCGCGGCTGCGCGCAGTAGTCGTCTTGTCACCTCTCCTTCTTAAGCACCATTCACACATTTGCAATTGAGTAGGACCGAAAAAGACAAGATTGGTTTTTAAGCCTCTTGCGAAGGCGTAGGAACTTCTCCACAGCAGAGCATCAGGTCGTCTGCCATCGCAAGGGGCTTAACCCTTTGCTGTCATGTGTTGGGCCACGCCCGACATCGGAGAAACAAACTTTTGGTCAGGAGTCGGGTGTCGCCCTACGCGCATTCCTGCGTCCCTTTAAACATGCTCCTTCGCTCTTTTTTGCTGGATTGATGGTGCCATCCCCTGGAGCGTTCCTTTAACATTTCAATCACTTCACTCCTGAAAGGGTTTGAGTTTTTTTTCATAGACGGCAGAACTAATCCTAAACAGCCTAAACAACAGAGGACCGCGCAAATTTCAACTTCACTTGCACGAGGAATGGCCATGTTCCAGCCACGCTTGTTTTATGGTAACTCTTTGCGTGATATAATTGAAAGTGACAATTTCAGTGAAGAGGACAACTGTATCCCTCTGTCAGATGAAGAGACATCCTCTACTGACTTGAGTGAAAATAGTGATGAAGATCAAACGACTGCGCAAGACAGCTGCCGCGGAGCCGCTCCACCACAAGTGTAATCCTGGGGTTTGCACACAAACAATCTCCCAAACTTTCCTGTACTTACGTTCAGTATGAGTAAACCCAGATCACAAATTGGGCCCTCAAATCTCCAATCTGAACTCCAGTTTTTTTCAAGTATTTTTCATGGCTCAACTAATTGGGGAAATTGTTCATGAAACAAACCAGTATGCCCGCGAGAGGATTTCGTTCGCGGAATTTCTTGCAAAAAATTACATTTGGAAACGCTGGGAGGACGTCACTGTGAATGGCCTTGAATCCCAAGCCCGACATCAGAGTACTTTAGCAAAGAAATTCTGAAGAAGATGCCATTTTTTAATGCAAAAGCATTAACTGTCCCATGGAGCGAGTCAATGCTATCAGTTGCAACGAACGGCAGATAAATTCGTGACGCTGCAATCTGAGGCACCTCAGCTTTGAAACCGTGCAGAGCCATGGAAAACGACAAGTAAATGAAGCCAAAGGAGGCCGCTGCACGTCAGCTTCATTCAGCACCACACTATGGTGCTGCGTGCTCGCACGCTGACAAAAAGAATCCGCTGGCACGCTCGGGCGGCGGCTGAGCCGCCCGAGCGTGCCTGCCGATTCTGTGCGGCCGACAGCACAGCCGTATCAGCGAGGCGCGGGACTTCACGAGGACACACGCAAGAACGACATTCATGCTTTCGCCTTCACAACTCAGGAGTGCTTATGTGAACCTCGAGCCTTTTCGAATGGTGTTCCATCGAACAAGGTTTTTGCAGATTTTCTGGATGCTGCACGTTTCTCCTTCTCTGCAAGGTCCATCAGGACAGCCGATACGTGGCAGCAACGTGAGAAACATTGTGTGCTACATTGATTCAAAGTGCAGAGAGCATTTAAAGCCTGGTCCGAAGATTTGCAAAAATGAGAGCACCATTGGCTTCAAGGGGCAAGTCTCCTTCAAGTGCTTCAAACCATAGAAGTCAACAAAGTGGGGCCTTTGGGTGTACATACTCGCGGACTGTACAACTGGGTATGTTTCGGCAGTCGAACCATGCTACGAGAGCCTTGCCGAATCGTCCTTCACCTCCTCGACAAAGTGCAGTGCGCTTCGCTGGGAAGGGGGTACCACCTGTTCACAGATAGGTTTTATACATCGCCAACACTTGCCAAGGTGTTGCTTTTGAAGGACAAAAGGCTGACCTAGACTGTGATGACCAACGACCTCTCAATGAAGACTGTGATGAGAACTCAAGCTTACAGCCAAACTGTGATGCCCCAGAAGCCCGTCGTCATTTGCGACCACACTGAAAACATGGGGGCACTGGACCAAGCCGACCATTACTGCGCAAGCTATGCCTTCTCTCGAAAATCTTTCCGGTGGTGGATAAAGACTTTTTTTATATCCTTGAACTTTCCATTGTCAACACAACATTGTCGCACCTATTGATGAAAATGCAGCTCGATGCTCAGGGAGTGAAGGGGCAAAAACACCTGCAGTACCGTCGCAAGCTTATCGAGCAGCTTGTCAGGGACCAGCGAGTGTGACCTAAGAAAAGAGGTCCGGCATCCCAAACTGACTGTGAGAAGCGGCTAGATGGCAGGCAGCAGTTTATCTACAAGCTGCCAGAATGCAGCAGCAAGGACAGTGCATTATGCAGTGACTGGGAAACTAAAGGGGGCAAGAGAGAGAAAGTTTTCCTCTGCAGCACCTGCAGCAAGCATCCCAGCCTCCACCCTGGAGAATGCTTGGAGGAATACCATACACTGGCGAAGTTCTGCTAGAAAACGTAAGAAAGCAGGAGCTCTGCAAAAATTAATATTTTATGTTACCTTTGTACACTGAAATAATTTTACTGTTCTGTGGCCCATGCATCCAAAATAGTTTCTGACTGGAACGACCTTTAAGTTGGTCAGAGTATCTGTCCGCAAACCAGTCTTGTCTCTCTCGGTCTTACTCAGTTGCAAGTGCATGAACGGCGCATTACACCGTGGTCTCATCTTGTGGTTGTGCTATCATGGCAGCAGTCAAGGAACCGCTTCATGACGTAGCCCTCAGTGGAACAACCCAAGCAGGGAAGGTAACTCGCCCTAAGCCGAAATCGCAGCTGGACTGGAGACAACAGAGCAATTTTTTCCTGTAAGGCGATCTACGTATTTACCATCCACTCCCACTACGATGCATAGGTGACTGCCGAGAACACGTCCACACTCCAGCCGCTTTTTCCACCTTGAACGAGTGGCCTCCCATTTTCCAGCTGTTCCGCCAAGCGCTACGTCACGGTGCAGTTCTTTGGCCTCCACTAGTATAGTGCTGCTAACAGATAAGACACTGGTCGCGTGTTCCATGCAAAATTGTTGAGCACTGTATAAAGTGTCTGTCTGCCATTGTAACAAGATGATCTAGCTGGATTATGCGGGTTTTGCGGCATTTGCCGTCAGCACATCCAAAAGCTTCCAAGGCGTACCCGACAGTCCTTGAAGAGGCTTCCCATCAATGCTCCAAATGAGTGCTTCACTTCCACTGTCCCATCGTAGATGAACTTCCTTGCCGCACCATTTGTTAGGAATGTCGATCACAACCTGTAAAACCAAACACAGGAAGAGCAGCATTCATCAGTGGTTCAAGGGTGCAGAGAAAAAACTGCACGCACTTCAGGCAGTTTCTCCTGTGCACCCTTCGAGGGGGCAAAGAGAGTAAATGGTGGAGGCAATTGCCTCCGACAATCAGACACCAATACGTCACTTCCGTGAGCATTCAAAATGTACATACATGCAATTGTCCAACCCCAACCCAACCCAACCCAACCCAACCCCCAACCCCCCCCCCCCCCCCCCCCCCCCCCCGAAAAGATATCTGGGACCGCCACGTGACTTCGGGAGATTGAAATTTGAAACCGATCAGTTTCATAGCGATTCCAGGGCTATTTGACGCTGTTTGAGTAGGATAGATAGCCCGCGAGACAAATGCAATGAACAAACACTGCTGTGTCCGTGCGACATGCACGAGAAAGACAAGCGCGTGACACTTCGATCAAATATCGAGGATCGCACCTTAAACCAGCAAGTTGTCCACGTCGGTCCGAACTGAGCGCCCACTGACGTCTTGACGTAGCTGGTACTTTCGCGAGCATCGCTAAACGGAATGCGATCCGGCGTGGAGAAAACGGTCAGGCTCGTCAGGTCCTTGGTTTCCGCGTAAATCTTCCCGTACAGATTGACATCCGTAAAATAGAGCGGGCTGATGAACTTCTCGGCCCTTTCGAGGGTGCACCGCCTGTTCTTGAACATCGATGCCATAGTAAACAGCCGGTTCTGCTAGTTCGTCGCTTCACTTTCTTTGACGCCTTACGGATTGTCCATCAGTGGCGTTAGGTGGTTAGGTGCTATCGAGATCTACCGACTTGTTCTCGAAAAGCGGTCGAAATGAGCGGTACAAAAACCACACACCGGCCGTGATTAAAAGATTAAAACGTCAAGATGGTCCAAGTAGACAGCAAAGTGACCGCAATGAAGCAGGCGAAATGTGCGTGTCGTACAGGCTGAAAAGCTGTCAACATGGACAATACAAGCCCAGAGCTCCGTACAAGCCGATAAGAAGTATTAACATTAGTAAGTACTGGTAATAGTAAATAAGTGCTTAGCAAGTACGGACAAAGCAAAACAATGAGCCACAGGCAGTCTTGGGGGTAAAAGATAAGTGGTTGAGACCGCTGAGACTGGCGCGTCTCTAAAGGGCGTGTCGTGGCGACAGACGGCGACACCAGCGATTTTTGTGCGTTCTGTCTGTGTGGGAATTTGGGGAGTGAAAGGCGGGAAATTCGAAATGTGCGTGTCATTCAGGCGTTCCGGAAAGTCATAGGGGTGTCACATTCTTGGAAGCGAATTGTTAATATACAATTTTCGCATAAAAACAATTGCTTTCTCCCTCTGCCCAGTCATATAACTCCCGTATGCGTAGGGTGACCACCTTCCTGCTAACGAATGCGGGACATGCGGAACAGGGAGGGAGGGTAAGGCGGAGGGGGGGGGGGGGGGGGGGGGGGGGGGGGGGGTGGGAGGGAAATTTGTGAACACGCACACCACCACGAACTGAGGGTCTGTTAGCACATTTAATACACTGTGCTGTTAATAGAGCTGAAAATTGAATAATTTTCACTCCCAGTGATATGTTTTTATGCCAAATATGTTATCCAGCTGCAGCTTAATGCACTCAAATGAACTTAAGAATACAGTAAATATTT